>NC_044061.1:18298153-18300653 GCF_902167405.1 Gadus morhua
ATTCAATAGTCCACTTTGGATTGGAGCTTTAACGTGAGCAATCAATGTCAGTGGAGAAGGTTTTGCTATCGATTTGGAGCAGATTAGTCAGTCCATTAGCCGGCCTAAATGTTTCTTATTCTGCCCACCCACACACTGTACCAGGACCCTAATGGCCGTTTCCCTAGAAACCACAGAGGAGATACAGCTTACCTGCTTGCGTGTGTGGGTCTGTTTATGTTATGTTTATGTGTGTGTGTTTGGGTGTGTGTTTGTGTGTGTGTGTGTGTGTGTGTGTGTGTGTGTGTGTGTGTGTGTGTGTGTGTGTGTGTGTGTGTGTGTGTGTGTGTGTGTGTTTGTCTATGCGAGTGTGCAAGTTTGTGTCTGCCAGTGTGTGTTTGTTTGCGAAAGAGAGAGTGACAGAGAGGCTTCCTTTTACGGTTGGCCTGTAAGTATGTTTATGATTACAATTTTCACAGAAATTTGCTATTTTCCCTTATTTTTTGTCCATTTTATGTAAGTGTGGACAACTTTAAGGTTTCATGAATTCAAAGGTGAAAGATTATTTTTTCCTTTCCATGGCAACAATAACATTTACCCCACTGGACCAACAAAAAACAACAAATAGACATTCAACCACGTGCATGTGTGTATATTTATATAAAACACAGAGGCATGGGCTTGAAAAGTGTGTCTGTGTGTGTGTTTTTTAGTATTGAATTATTCATTTCAGCCTTGGCCTGTTTAAAAAAGTAAAAAGATTATGAGGCCTGGCTGGGTAAGGAATGTCAAGAAAACATAACAGAGCACAGCAAATAGTACACTGCGCGAGTCAAAGGGAGCTTTTATGTTTGTGGTGTGTGTGTGTGTGTGTGTGTGTGTGTGTTTGTGTGTGTGTTTGTTTGTTCGTCTGTGTGTGTGTGTGTGTGCGTGCATGTGTTTATATATATATATATATATATATATATATATATATATTAGAGCTGTCAAGCGATTAAAATATTTAATCGTGATTAATCGCATTAATGTAATAGTTAACTCTAATTAATCGCGATTAATCGCAAATTCTTTTTCTATGCTAAATATCCCTTGATTTTTTTGTCCGCGAATTCTTCTCATTTTAATTCTCTTATCAACATGGTGAAGTGCATCGGCTTGCCTTGTGCAAATGATTTTTTATTGATAACAACATTGGCATATACACTGATCAAAACAGGACGATACAAAAAAAGAGCCTATAGTGCAATTAAACGACTGCTTTGAACAAATGTCATTTGAACATAGCAGTCAGGCTACTGCTTCTTTGTTTTGAGCCAAAGAAAAAAAAAATTTTTTTTTTTTTTTTTTTTTTTATAAAATAATTGCGTTAATCGCGCGATAAAAAATTTAACGTCGTTAAACTTGTTTGCGTTAACGCCGTTAATAACGCGTTTAACTGACAGCTCTAATATATATATATATAGGTGTGTGTGTGTATATAATGTGATGGGGTTTACAGTTTGATGGAAGCGAGCAACATGGATCCTCAGTTGCCCACTCTAATGACAGCTTGTTACTGCTGGGACTGTTGTACAAGACCCACTTCAAGCTCTCTCTCTCTCTCTCTCTCTCTCTCTCTCTCTCAAACACACACACACATTCAGAAACCCACACACACATTCTCTCTCTTTTTGCAGTCATTCTTGGATGATATGAAGCCAAGAGCAAGATAGTGGGGGGGGGGGGGGGGGGGGGGGCATGCGGGGGGATAGCTGAAAGAGAGGAGAGAGAGAAGATAGGAAAGAGAGCCAGCAGTGTGAGATTGAAGAGACTTGAAGAGATTGATGGAGAAGACGAGAACACAGGATAGGTGTGTGGTTAAGAGAGAGAGGGCACACTCAGGACTCAGAACTCAGAAAGTGATAGGGGAAGCCAAGTGGATAGACTGACAGATAGAACAGACAGACAGACAGGCAGATTGAACATACTGATAGATAGGACAGATGGACACACCCTTTCAGTCCATCTGTAGATACATAGATAGATAGAATGATAGAGAGCTAGATAGATGGTTGAATAGATAGATATAGAGATGGATAGATAGATAGATACTAGATAGATAGATAGATAGATAGATAGATAGATAGATAGATAGATAGATAGATAGATAGATAGATAGATAGATGGATATATAGGTGGATATATAGGTGGATATATAGGTGGATGGATGGATGGATATATAGGTGGATGGATGGATGGATGGATGGATGGATAGAGAGAGAGAGAGAGAGAGAGAGAGAGAGAGAGAGAGAGAGAGAGAGAGAGAGAGAGAGAGAGAGAGAGAGAGAGAGAGAGAGAGGGAGGGAGGGAGCGAGGGAGCGAGGGAGCGAGCGAGTGAGTGAGTGAGTGATACGCTATAGAAAGTATCTCTTTCTGTGATGTGATTTAGGATTGTGGTGATGTGCGGTCGCATTGTCATATTTTCTTGGACCCCAGGACTACTTGACAACCTTATTATAAACAGATGAACCAACCAAAAGAT
>NC_044061.1:18308153-18320653 GCF_902167405.1 Gadus morhua
TAGGATACAGATCACATGTGTGGATACAGATGGCAGCTGATAAATGTGTTTCTGCATGTGTGTATGTGTATGTGTGTGCGTGTGTGTGTGTGTGTGTGTGTGATTCCACATGGTCAGACCAGATGTTATGGTTTCTTATGTGCAGAGCTCATCAAAAAAAACAACCGATGCCACTGTTGGGCCCAAGCTCTCCGGTAGGGCCAAGCAGCCCGTCTGCTTCCTGACTGCTGGGCCCCTGTGCATTCTGGGTCGTGTGTGTGTGTGTGTGTGTGTGTGTGTGTGTGTGTGTGTGTGTGTGTGTGTGTGTGTGTGTGTGTGTGTGTGTGTGATCGTGTGGGTGTGTGTATGTGTGTCTGTGTGTGTGTGTGTGTGAGTGTGTGTGTGTTTGTGTGAGTGTGTGTGTGTCTGGGTGTGGGGTGTGTATGTGTTGCGTGTTGTGTGTGAGTGTGTTTGCGGAGGGGGGGGGGGGGGGGGTCATAATAAAATAAACATAGCAACAGTAGGACTGTATTACTGTGTTTTGGTATTGACTTATCACTGTAAATTGCCCACAAAAGCATAAAGTCCATTCAAAACACCTTTGAGAACCTAACCGTCTATCTAAGATGCTCAACAGATGAAGATTGATACATCAGGTTGGGCAGTTGTCTGTTGATAAGGAATAATAATAATACAAACAAAGAAATACAAAAAGGAAAAGAAAATATATAATAGAAAATGACAACCCAAATGTGCAGATTCACAGCCGAGCGACTCCACTTCCTCAGGCAACTGGAGTCATTATGTCCTCCCCAAATCCCTACTCAAACGATAAAAAAGATGAGCAAAGCAGAGGAGTCCATTCATCACTTTAATCTCCTTCTGCTAATGTTACCAACGTGCTCTGTTTCAACAACAACAGCACACTGTGCTAATGTTCCTCCTGTCGGGCTAGCATTTAGTGACTCCTGTCTCCATCAGCCCTTTCCTGCAACAGTTCATGTCCCTTATTGTTATTATGTGCCATGCTAGCATTGGCTTTTAGTTAGTTACACTTGCACGTGCTTTACTGCATGTGTGGCTGTTGTCTATGTGTCTGCCTGTTATTAGGACTAATTGTTTGGGGATGAGGATGTGGCTGAACGTTATTAAATATATGCACCACCATAGCGTGTTTTGGTGTGTGTGTGTGTGTGTGTGTGTGTGTGTGTGTGTGTGTATATGTGTTTGTGTGCATGCGTGCATGTGTGAATATGTGTGTGCACATGGTGCGCATGTGCATGTATAGTAATTGTGTATCTATGAATTCTGGGCCGTGCATTAATTAAAAATGGTGTTCATAACAGATAGTGAGCCCCTACAGATAATGAGTGAGTTCAGAAGAAGTCCTCTAACCAATCAGGGTATCTCCATCCTGATAAGTCAGAAATGAGCGGGAGCAGTCTGAAGTCTGAATTGGCTAATAAAAAGTCAGGCGCAATGAACTCAAATAAAATATTTTCATAGAACATTTCACTTACAGAGGGCTATGCGAGAGGGTTGGACTATTTTATATCTACATGTTATGAAACAAATGTAACTCAACATGATCCTTTCTTTATTTTTGAGACACCCGAACAAACGTCAATATTTTTCTGTCTACACCTCTTGATTAATGTATTAGCTCAGACAACTGCTTACAAAGCCTATAGAGCCTTTACCCCTTTTCCACAAACATGGAATGAGTTCCGTTCCGCGGTCCTAATTTTGAATTTTGAGCATTTACACCAAAATGTTATTGGTTGGTTCGAAATGAATGAAGTTGGTTTTATGCTTAAACCAAAGAATAGCAGGGCTTGAACCACAAACAATGACCACATCAGTGGGTGTGTCTTATTCTACAGGTTTGAAAGATAAGATGTGGGAACAAAGTGTGCTACTACTGTTTACTTCTGGTGTGCGTTGTGCAAAGCCTTTCTTAGATGCTGCATCCTTGATTACAACGGTTCCACTCAGAACAGGTGAAAACACCGGCTGGTTTGCTGGATGGGGCCACGTTCCAAGAATCTTGGACGGAACCGGTTCAAGAATCAGAGTTAATTTGGTGGAAAAGGGCCATAGGAGACCTGTCAGTTATCGTGGAGGTCCCTACGAAATAGGAATTGCTGGGCAGAAAGCTGAGTCTCACCCCAGAACATGTTGTTGAATAAACCCAAGGATGTGTGCCCTCTGAAAAGCAGAATGTAGCCCACTGCAGGTGTAATTGACAGTATGATGGATACAGCTAGTCCAGTACGCAATATATAAAAGGATGTGTGTATTTGCAAACGGCATATTTTCAATCCATACAATGGTGAATAAAGAAGATGTGCTGTATGCCTTGAGGGCTCCTCATTATGATTAATATTGATTCATTGATTGTTGGCGGCAAACAGACTCCAGTCTTTTTTAGCCACTGGCATTTCATCACCCCGTAGTGACACTAGCTTAAGAAATGATTCCCCATTTGCAGCTCATTATGGTGGAATCTTCATGAAGGTTACCTCCATGACTCTTTAACAATGAGGCCCTGTGTACAAAAAAAACTTAAATTAAAACAACTGCTAAAACACATAAGGCATGGAACTCATAACAGATAAATATAGATAAATACATAAATAAGTTAGAAGAGAAACAAAAGGGATTCATTAAGAGGATAAATAACCAGAGTAATAGAGTATTATTAAATAATTACATCATTAAAATACAATACATTGGTTAACTTAAAAACAATGATAATCCACATAGGTTTAATAAAAAAAAGGAATCAAAATTTGTTGCAATTTATTCCAAGAAGGTTGGGCCCGAACATTATTGTGGTTTTCCATCTTGAGGTAAAATTCTAACGCAGTAAGCATCATCATCTTTCTTCTCTCCTTCTGTCAGTTCAAATAATGCAACCTTGTAACTGCATAATAATTGCTTTGTGATGATAGTTTTTAAAATCAGCTGATTGAAATTGGGAAACCCATCTGGCCATTGACCATTATAATGTATAACTGCACTGGAATCGTAAAATGTTGCATTTATATAGGGCAATGCTTATGCTATTTTCAATAGTTAAAACCACAGCTAATATAGTCTATTCACAGGCAAATCCGAGAATGTATTTATTTACAAACAACCTTAAAACAATATTGAGATCAATGT
This sequence comes from Gadus morhua, assembly GCF_902167405.1. Classification (NCBI taxonomy): domain Eukaryota; kingdom Metazoa; phylum Chordata; class Actinopteri; order Gadiformes; family Gadidae; genus Gadus; species Gadus morhua. The sequence goes on from NC_044061.1 coordinate 18,311,301, forward strand.
GACATTGGTCGCCCAGTTTAGTATTTTTGTGTTTTTTCTTTTTTTTTTTTTGGTGTTTGTGCACAATTATTTGGTCTTGACTCTTTGTGTCTCAATGATTTACACTGTACATCAAGCCAACAACAACAAGCCCATCATTCACACCTTTGTAAGTAAATCCACATACATACAGATAAATGATAAATAAATGGCCCACATCTGTCACAGACCCATAACATTTGAATCAGAGTGGAAAGGGAAATACATCAATAATTCACGTTTCATCATAATCGGCATTCAATGTGACTGCTGCCCTCTTTTTCTGCATGGAGAGAATCCATTGATTATTTCTGCCTTGATAACTCATTCCCTTTATGCCTTTGACACAGTATTCTTTCTTTTATTCGATCTGACTTGCTGTTCATTTTATCACTCAAAATTCTGTCTGTCTGTCTATACTCTTTTGTCGGTTTTTCTGTGGTGTTTTTTACATCTCTCTCTGTCCTGTTGGTGCTGTTATTTCTGTAAATCACAAGAGAATGCTAAAGGCATTACCCATCAACCACCTTTGTTTTTCCATTTTGTGAAGATCTAAAACAAATGCCCCATGATATCAAAATACCTCAATAGATAGCAAAACATTATTATATTGCATTATGTAATTTAAAAAAACAACAAGGCAAAGAAAGGTTTGTAAAGGTGCAAATGAAAGAGGGCTTCATCATCAATAAGATAACATCATTTGTTTATCTCTGTGAAGGAATGACTGGAGTCATTCTTCCATGGAGTGTGGTGGAGTTGGCGCCAGAGCCTGATCACTTGTGGTACGCAGAGGGCAGGTTTGAACAACGAGTGACCAATAACAGCAGCACATTGTGCTAAATCTAGTATCATAACTTTCAAGATACTGAGCATCAAGTATCTGAACTTTGTGTGTGACTGAACTTTGGTTTCTACAGGGAGATAGTGGAGTGAAGGGAAACAAGGCTTAACATGTTCACACATAGCAAACAGATGACAGATTTTGTATCTGGAGAAAAACGTAAAACAGAATAATATAATAAATGAATTCAATAAAATAAATGAATAAAATAAAATAAATTAATTCAATTAAATACAATCATTCAATTAGATAAATACGTTTGAGTCGCATGTGTATGTTTGAGTTTGTACAAAGACTGTAGTTTCCTCTGAGTAAAAGGAGAGGTAGAGCTGGATGTCAAAGCGTCACAGTGGTAGCAGAAAGCTTCAACAGAAAAGTTGGGGGCAGTGAGAAGAATAGAGGACCGAGCACCTATCCCTGAGGAACCCTGCTGGTATTTTGAAGCCAGACAAGATAAAATCAACTGTCAAATATAAGTTCTCTATATTAGTTTAGTAATATCTTGACCTGATGTTTGCCTTTGTGCACTCTTCACCTACCATCAAATAGTTATTATCAATGAACTCTTCTTCGAAAATGTCTGGACGTTTGGTCTTACATTTAACCCTATTGAATTAATCGGTTTTAAAGTGGATTTTACAATTTATTAAAACACTGTTTAGTTATTGTCCTTAGACGATAATCAATACTCACTAAAAGCATTGAAGTAACAAGAAGAAATTAAGTGTATAAAGCGGAAAAGTGCTTAAAGCGGAAAGAGAATTACAATGTTATGCTTTTGCTAGGTTTTTATGCTATTATGCTATTTAAGTAGCCTACTAGATTACTATTGATGAAGATCTCTCAGTTGGACCTATATAATCCTGTAACCCAACTGCAGCCTTGATGCAATGCCAAAATTGTTCTGGTTTGTGTGTGTTTGTGTGAAGGGGCCATTCCAACAAACTCTTTAGCCATGAGGTAGATGCAGAGTACTCCCGAAACACTTTCCAGAGAAGCATGCATGGAGTCAGGTTGACTTTCCACAATTGAAAAATAAAGGATCAAAGATACGATTAACTAAACAATATGCAAGTATTGAATTATGTGAGTATGCATATGCGTATGGGGTTGGAAAACTGTTCCTTCTCTGCCATCTCACCTGCCACAATCCCCGTCCATGGGCCAATTAAGGAAGACACATTCACACCACAGAGGCACGTCAAGAGTGGCTACATCATCACGTTACACACGTGCTTGTGAGTACAAGGTAAGTAACAACAAGTTTCTATAATCTACGTCAAGGTAAGTATTAAGTACATTGAATCATGTGTACATTAATTTAAGTAATTTCTCATAAATAATCCATTAATTTAATTACAAAGAATTATGTCTCAGACCAAATACAGAAATCCTAATTATGGCTTCTACAGTGAGTTTGTGTGTGTGTGTGTGTGTGTGTGTGTGTGTGTGTGTATGTGTGTGTGTGTGTGTGTGTGTGTGTGTATGTGTGTGTGTGTGTGTATGTGTGTGTGTGTGTGTGTGTCGGCTGCTAATAGTGAGTCGGCTGCTAATAGCTATCACCCCCCTATCAAGGGAAGGTGGCAAAGTCATCAGCAGTCAGGCAGGATGGAGGCGGATAACAAGTGCCCATCACTTGTTATTACAGTTAAGAGGATGGAAAAACGTACAATAAGAATACATTAATTAACGATTAATTAGCATCAGTGAATGCAGTAATTATTGTTATTATCATTATTACATAGCTTTGGCATTAGGGTTAATAAAGGATTGAACATGAGAAGGAAACGTCATGGCCCAAGCCACAAAATGCTGCGCTAATGCTCTATGTTTTATTTTAGTAGGGCTAACCCTAACCCTAATCCGAACCCTAATCCACTACCCCTTCTAAAGCCCCTATTAAATAATGTTTAAATATAATTATGCACCATCAGTAAATGATAACTAGACCATAAGTTAATGATAACTAGACCATAAGCTAGACCTGTTGAATAAATTAAGATAATGGTTAATGCTGTGGTAACAGTACGGAATGGATACGGAAGATTTGTATGTTGATATTGAAAAGCATCCGATTGCTTGGGAGCTTCTGCCGTTTCCCGCAAACCAGTTGTAAAGTCTACAACCTCCTAGTTTTAGAACTTTATAGATCCCTGCGTCAGGCTCGGACGTCGTTCTCATCATGACCCATCCAGTGGCGTGACTCTCTGGCCGAACAGTGGCCAGCAGCCTGTTAACAGTTTTTTCTCGATTGTATATATATATTTTTTGGCCTACAAAAAGCTTTTTATGCAGTTAGTTCAGCTGAACATTTAACTGTATTACAGTAAAAAAAATATATTTGCTTAGTTACCTTTTTGTACTTGTACTGATTTCATCATTACATCCCCCGATAGACAGTCTAAACTCTTTTTTACTGTAGTGTTTTTCATTTTACTTATCAGTGCAATTACTGTACTGTTATTTACCAAATAGGTAACATTGGTGTATTGTCAGAACAATGTTGCAGCATCAACTATAGGTGTGCAGCATGACTCTGGGAATATGGGATTGTGAGTTTAGCCCACTGGAGCTCATTGGATAGACAAATGTGGATTGTATCCTATTCTGATACGATTGTGTCAATGCAATATTTATATGATATATTCACAGTATTGTATTACAATATGGCAAGTCTTTATACTATATGTACCGCCTTATTGCAACTTAAAAAAGAAAGCTATTTCTAAACAATTGTATACATTGGGATATGTAACATGGCCTCATGAAGCAAAAACTTTTGCAAATAGTATTTTGATGGAAGTGTTTTGAATTGATCACACCAGTGTTTAATTGATGCTCTATGAGAGATATTAATTTGATAGCTGTGTTTACTGTAAGAATTTGTTGAGTTTGACCAAATGATTCACGCCTCTCAGGTTTGTGTTTAGAGTTTTGAGAAATTGAGCTATAGTTTCAGAAAACGTGTTTAAACGATTGAGAAAAATTGTAAATCCCACAAATGGAATGGAATGGAATGACGGAGGTGAGACTAAAAAAGGCTAAATCGAGGCAGGTTGAACCTGAGCTATATGTGGAAAAAGGCCATGACATCATCTCTTTGAGACATTGGATGATCTCAGCACAGGAAAGGATCTGAGGATGAATGTGTCCGGAGTCAAAGCATTGTAATTTGATTTGTAAAAGCAACACACAACTTGTATAAAGTGATAGCTCAATAGTAATAATAATCCTAATAAACGTATTCATATTTATTACATTTAATAGCAGCCATAATAATTATAGACATAACATTCTCGAAGATATACATCCCTGAAGGGTATCTTACCTGGACACAAATGCCCTTGCGACAAAGCCTGGCCCTTGACTGGCACATCTTTTGCTGGGCTATTAATCCTGGCTGTGCTCTCCCCTATTGTCAGAGCCGACATGTTTGAACAATGCTGTTGTCTTCTGCTTGTTTGCTCATTTAGGAACAAACATTTGCCCGAGCGTGCTGCTGCTGCAGCAGCAGCCGTAAACAAGCTCTCCCAGGAAGTGTTATTAATAGGATAATTAAGCAGATGGTAATGAGCTGGCTTATGCCTAATTATGACAAGATTTGTTTTGGCATTTTGTCTTGTGAGAAGCCAGTCAAGTGGGGCTGCCTACCTAGGAGTTCATTACCCTGATGTGTGTGTGTGTGTGTGTGTGTGTGTGTGTGTGTGCGTGTGTGTGTGCGTGTGCGTGTGCGTGTGTGCGTGCGTGCGTGCGTGCGTGCGTGCGCGCGTGCGCGCGTGCGTGCGCGCGCGTGTTGCCTTTACCTGAGTTGCCAGGACAAGCATCCAGGGACCAGGGTGAGCTAGTGGGGGGTGGGTTGGAGGGGGCCTGCGAGATCGCAGGTCGCAGTCTAGCTGACACAGGCTTTGTTAATGTTAACGATTAGTGGGTTGATTTCTCAGGTCTACCCTCAGAAAGAAGACACAGGTCACGGACCTTTTCAAGGTCACTGGTACCTTCTGAGCAGCATCAAGGTGCATTGGGGAATCACACCATGCTTCTTTTTTTTAATACATCTGTTTTGTTTTGTTATATGACACTGTAGGTGTGAGCTTTATAAATGATTGTTCATTATAGGAGTAATTCTGTGGAGTATGAGTAGTAAGACAAAAAGACACAAGAGGCTAATTGATAGATTGCAGTAGGCCTTACAATCCTCAACCTTAATTTAAAGAGACATATGGGACTCTATTTTTAAGTAAAGAAAGATGGCATGGTTTCTATACTTGTTGCTAATCTGTAAAAACATTCAACATCTGGCATGTTTTTATTTGTATTTGATAAAAAAAATATATATCATTTGATGTTTTTAGATAACACATTGTTGTCTTTTCAATATTTATTTTGGTAGTGTGTTTTTAAATTCGGTTGCAAGACAGTTCAAATATTCGGAATGTATGTTTTTTACTTTAGTGTGGAGGCTATTTCTAACCTCGGTTTATGTGCTAGGGAGTTACTTATTATGAAATATTGCGACAGACAACATAGGGACACAGAGTCATCAATAACATTTATTGTGGCTGAACATCTCAGTTATTTTCAAAAGGACTCATAGAGACTTATATACGGCACTTATACCATTTGCCGACACAGAGGGAAGAAACAGAAATCCTAATGGGTTTTTGTGCCGTTGCATCCTAGACAGCATACAAATACAAAACACACACACACACACACACACACACACACACACACACACACACACACACACACACACACACACACACACACACACACACACACACACACACATCAGTACATCAGTACCCACATTCTCCATTAAAGCGCTGCATTCGCTCCTGCAGCTCTCGATAAGACGGCTAAGTCTGGGATTTAAGGCTTTGGCTTATCGTCATCTGTACGAAGCGTGCTTCGTAAAGTGCAGTGTGCATGGGCCACCAATCTGCATAGGATTTGGAATGGAAGGTTGGGGGGGGGGGTGAAGGAGGTGTTGGTGATGAAAACTGATGTTTGCCTTAAAGCCTGTGTGTTAAAAACTGGTGGATTTCCGTCCCCAAAGGGAATCACAGGTCTCTCTGTGTGGGTGAAATCCTTGTCTGCTGCTGAGGAATTTACTACGTCGCACTATGAATGCAACTCTCTCTGCCTCTCTCTCTCTCTTTCCCTCTTTAAGTGTGTGTGTGTATTTGTGTGTGTGTGTGTGTGTGTATTTGTGTGTGTGTGTGTGTGTGTGTGTGTGTGTGTGTGTGTGTGTTGTGTGTGACTGACTTTTGAAGAGCATTACAAATTCATATGGTGAACACAATTCAAAGCCAATTCCTGAACAACACAAACATACCAGGGGAGGGAGGGCAGAGCGACAACGGACTTTTCATTCATTCAGGGAAGAAGAAGAAGAAAATGATGAGATTACAGAGAAGCTCATTTCCTGCTAAACATGGACGCTGGTTTCCCAAATAAAATTGCTTTTATTCTTCACAACATGTGTTCCCAGAGATTAAGGCCTCCTAATCTTGCAGGAGCTTAATACGACTGAGAATGCCAAGTACAGGCTAAAACAGAACATGTGGAAGAAGACGTGTTTGGTTCTGTTCTACCCTCTGACTTTAATCCTGTTTATTAAATTATAAAGAACCTTAAAGGATGAGGAATATTGAGTCAAGGATTTGAATGATGTGGGGTTATGCCCATTACCCCCCCTCCCCTCCTACTCTTCCGCCTCCGCCTCCTCCTGTCTTATTGCAGAGTATATGATAGCAGTGGATCATGCTCTAAGAAATCAACAGGGAAGTGTGACCAACTGTTTTTGTTGTTGTTTTAGATCATACTTTACTGTAACAGGCAGGTTGTGAACCTTTGGTATTAGAGTGTAAAGTGTTAGGGATCCTCTGTGCTTGTAATCCTTATTCTGTCAATGATCCCTGTGATGAAAAAGAAAAAAGGAATGTGCATTCCTAATATGCATTTTCCACTCACTGTATGCATAACATCAATGAGTTATGAGTTATAGAAAATTAGAAATGAGTGATGACAGCACATCTTACCACGAGGTGCAAAGATGGTTTGTTTTGTTATTTTAAATCCAAGAATAGTCCAAACTTCATGGCAGGCCTATATGCAAAAAGATTACACAGACAGAGAGAGCCAACATGCAAAGAGATTACTGTATGCACTGTTTAGAATTAATGGCTAAGAGAGTGCATGAGAGAGAAAGAAGGATAGATACGGAGTGAAAGAGAGAGACAGAGAGAGAGAGAGAGAGAGAGCGAGAGGGAGGGAGAGAGAGAGAGAGAGAGAGAGAGAGAGAGAGAGAGAGAGAGAGAGAGAGAGAGAGAGAGAGAGAGAGAGAGAGATCATGTAAGTATATGGCCTTGTGAACTTGTCACTGAGAGGTTCGACAGAGCTATTGGACTAAGAGGATTGCAGGCCTCTAATCCAAATCAAGAGACACACCATGTGAATTATTACATCCTGAGACACCTTATCTTACTCACAGATTAAGGCTTTATGCAAGTTAAATATTCTTGTGTCTTGTCTAATGTTGAATAATGACATGAAAGAAAGGCTGCAGTTAACTATATATATGTATATATGTTTCACATATCTATCTATCTATCTATCTATCTATCTATCTATCTATCTATCTATCTATCTATCTATCTATCTAGATAGATAGATAGATAGATAGATAGATATTAGGCAACCCAAGGTTGCCTACGTCAAAACAACTTTTGCATTCCTGCTGTAACCACTAAGAGAGTAAACAAAGGGAAACTTAGACACACTGCTAACCTCACAAATCTCATTCATATTGCCTCCAAACCAAAAACAACCTTAAAGTGTATCAACAACACCTTCAGGATGGGTCTACTTAATGTTAGGTCTCTTAATAACAAATCATTTTTAGTTAATGATTTCATTACCACCTCTAAACTGGATTTTATGTTTTTAACTGAAACATGGCTGGAACAAAATAACAGTGCAACCGTTCTGATAGAGACAGCTCCTCCCAACTATAACTTTTTTGATGCATGTAGATCTGGAAAAAGAGGTGGAGGGGTTGCTGTTATATTTAAATGTTTTTCAGGGGAAACATGTTATTTGGTGAGGATTTTCCATCATTCGAATACCTTTGTGCTGTATTGAAATGCTCCCCCAGAGTTCTCCTATTAATTATTTACAGGCCACCCACATACTCTGCAATTTTTTTCTATGACTTCACAGAATTATTGTCTAGCATCTCCACAGACTTTGACTGTCTAGTTATAACTGGTGACTTCAATTTTCATACTGATGATTTGAATGACAAGTGTGAAAAAAAACTTTTTTACCATTTTGGACACATTTGAACTGTCTCAACATGTGAAAGAGGCTACTCATTGTAAGGGGCACACTCTAGACCTGGTTATCACAAAGGGCCTAAATGTTTCCGATCTCTCTGTGACTGATCCTTCCTTGTCTGGCCACTTTTGTGTTTTCTTTAATATATATTTTATTCCCGACATACAGACAAAATCAAATACTGTCAAAAAACGGTATATCAATAAAGAATGTACTTTTCAAAAAGGCCATCTCCTTGCTACCACCTCTCAACCCATGTTCTGCTGATGATCTTGTAGACAACTTTAATTTGAAAATTTCGAAAGCCATAGATGTCATTGCAACTTATAAGGTTAAAACGATTTCTGGAAAGCAAAAGGCACCCTGGAGAAAAGCTGCTTCTGTAACAGCACAGAAAAAAGAATGCAGGAAGGTTGAACGCATCTGGCGTAAAACAAAACTTCATATTCACCATGATATCTACAAAGAGAGCCTCCGTGCCTACAATTTAGACTTAAAAAGTGCTAGAGAAACATTTTTCTCCAATATCATTAAAACCAATACTAATAATGCAAAAACGATATTTGCAACTGTTGACAGACTGACCAACCCCCCAATACAAATTCCACCTGATCTCCATTCCACGCAGAAATGCAATGAGTTTGCAGCTTTTCATACTGATAAAATTGAAGGCATCAGACGCGCCATCAATATCTCCACTTAAAACAAAAATGTTGGACTACCACCCTGTTCAGGCAAAAGTAACGTGGCAGGGATGGCATGCTTTAATGTTATAGACTCTAAAACTCTTGTGGAAACTGTTACACAACTAAAACCATCCACCTGTTGCCTTGATTCTTTACCTACCAACCTCTTTAAGAATGTTTTTGACTGCCTAGCAATAGACATATTGCAGATAGTTAACAACTCTCTCCAGTCAGGCAACTTCCCAAAAGCCTTGAAAACTGCAGTTATTAAACCCCTTTTAAAAAAGCGGATCCTAGATACCTCTATTATTAACAACTACAGACCAATATCAAATCTACCCTTCATAAGTAAAGTCATTGAGAAAGTTGTCCTCCAGCAACTTAATCACTTCCTGGCATCAACTGGTTGTTATCACACCTTATGTTTTTTTTCATGACGACCAATAAAAAACGCCAGTGTTACC
>NC_044061.1:18325653-18393153 GCF_902167405.1 Gadus morhua
CCATACATCATTATTTCCTTTGATTCAAGGTTGAACGGAGATTTGAGTTTGCATTATTTCATCTGACTAGGTTAAGTGAAGTTAAAATGCATTCATAAACCACCTTTCATAAGAGCATATCACAAGGTGCTTCCCAATAGTAATTATAATAATTCAAAGAATATAAAAATACAACAAAAAACGAATTAAACACTGTAAGGAATACAATAATTACAACAAAATCAAAAGTCCAATGTAGTATATGTGGAATATATGAGGATTGCATCACAAAGGAATGTGTTTGGGCAGTAATTTGTTACATTTCCGGTAGATCAAGTAAGAACAAGTGATTTACATTAATGTACAGTGTGCTTGACAGACCCATCGGGCCATCGGTACTGTTGTAGGAGCCATGCCACAGGAAATGGCCAGGACGATAGCTTAGCAGCAAGCCAAACATACTGTGTTGGATCCTTTCCTCGGAGATCCTACATACTTGCAGAGCAGCACCTGGACCCCAGTTCCTGATCAGAGGGTCCATTACGAGGCACAGAGGGCCTAACATACAGATTATCTTCTCTCTTCAGACCCTCGCAGACAAGGCAAGGATTGGCTTATCTTCCAGTATGACCCCCATGTCGTTGAGTCTGTGGTCTCATCCCAGATTGGAGAGAGCTACAATCTAGGATTAGTAAAATGCCAGTGACTCTAAATACTCACTAGTTGTTGTTGACACTGTACATGGCAGCGGTGGCCTTCTCCTCCGATGAAAGGATGAGATGAGACGGGCTGCTCGTCCTTCTTGATGTGTTTGGGATCATTTGTCTGCGATCTCAACCCTTTAGAAAACAGTAGAAAGTAGGCGAAAGCAGTAAAAAGTGCAATATGATCTGCATACATTTGGCATTGATGCATACAGATTCAACATTTGACAGTGAAAATACCTGACTAGATTTTGTCTTCCAAATCACAGATCACAGTTCAGACTCCAAGCACTCCAAACGAAACCTATTCATTTATTGTGCAACCAAGTGCGTAGATGACCTGTCATGACTTCTGCTTACCCTGCTGTCCATGGGTCCTGTTTAATCACTAAGAATAGCAGGTGGTGTCCGCAAAAGTGCCTCATTTCAACTCAGCATTGGCTTCGATGCCAAGAGTCCGGCAGGAGGATTTGGCCCTGACACTCCCTATTTTATCCCTAAGTCTTTGTTTATGTCCAAACAGAAGTGAGACCTTTACACTCCCTTCAAACCTAGATCACTCCCTACAGAGAGGATAAAGAGACATACACACACACACGCACGCACGCATGCACACACACACACACACACACACACACACACACACACACACACACACACACACACACACACACACACACACACTGAGAATGGGCCCAGGGCCAGGGTAAACTCTGGCCCTGGGATAAAGAAATTGAGTTTGAGCAAGACAAGAGACTTGACTACAAACCATCTATCCTTTGCCACATAGTTTGCTATCAGTTCGGTATGCGTAGAGAGCAACTGCAGTTATTATGAAACCTTGTTTGGAATGGAAGATGTTCCATTCAAAGGGATGCAAGAGTTTAGTTCAGTATTTTGGTTATTTTTAACCGGACCCTATGCAACTCAGGAATATAAATATTTGTGTGCAGAGCCACCTACTGAATTCCCCTTCCCTTCCCACGATTATAGAAATTGTAAAAAAAAAGTTAAACTCAGAGGGATATTAAGGCCCAATTCAGATTCATTGCTCTGCAAAACTCTTAACCTTAACCCTACCCCTACCCCTTACCCCCACCCCTTAACCCTACCCCTACGAAATGGGACGACAACCCTTCAAGACCCAGTTACAGTACGTCATCAGTAGTCGTTGACAGGGTTTTGATCTTTATTTTGATTGTATTATTTTTTTATCTTTTGCTACAACATCTGTTTCTGGAATTTTACTGTATAGTTTGAATGTCTTAGGAATGCAACCTTGCCCACATGGAAAAGCGTGGCATGATAAGTAAAGTATCATGAGTATAACTTAATTTTGGATCAAACATTATACAAGATCAACATAATATATAAAACCAGAATGAACATAGAACTTGAGATAGTATGCCATCCATGTAAAACATGAATATTAGGGGTGTAACGATTCATCGATACAAATCGGTATCCGGTTGAATTAACACAGATGCGATACATCGATACATGGGCCCCTGAATCGATTTAAAATGACCAAGAATCTGTCGATGCACCGATTTAATCGTTGCGAAAACTTGCTATTAATGCATTCGGCAAGTACATTTGTTTTTGGGTCCACCCAAGCCCCAAGATTTCGGCAGAAATAAATCAACATAATGTAAGTTGAACTTCTTCATTACATTAATTCAATAAAAAAGAAGGAAGTAAATGTATGATACAGTCAGCGGACCAGACACCATTCCATGTGTAAGCCACTAAATACATTGCCACTAAATAAATGCCAAATCCTTTGCCAAACACACACAGCATTATAAAACGTCCATGAAGAAGTTCCCTTGGTTTAGGTATGAAGTTAGTTTAAGTATGAAGTTACTGCTGATGCTACAGGCTGCAGCCTGATTCTCTGGAGCCTGTGTTTCATCAGCTTCGTCCCCATCAAGGAGTTACCCACTTGATGGCTGCGGCTTCTCCAGATCCATCTCTCCTGACCTTCTACCATTTGCCCTCTTTCACTTCTTATTAAGCAGGATGAAGCCAATCTAAGGTGGCTTCCAGTCAAACCCTTAATCCGCCTATATAATTACAAATACCTTTCTCTCTCTCTTCAGTTGCCTGGGCAATTTCCTTGAAATGCAAAGCGGGATGGCACGTCGCTGGATTTGATTCAGATTAGAAGGGCTCTTGGCTTTGTCAAGTGTTCCCTTATTAGGGGTTTAAGACAGTTCCATCGTGTGAACGTACATATGCTCAGCGGCACGTAAACCGTCCACGCGCAAAAGGAATAGCTAATAGAGTATAGCGTATATTGTTGTCTTATTTTCATACATTTTTTGTATATTTGGGTAGGAGCAAGCCTTAAAGCTCATACTTCAAATCAAGCAAAACTTCCAGTCGCATCAGCCAAATTTCGCCCAAGCCTTTTTGCCTTTTTTCTTTCCTACGAAGAGATAAGAGGAGAGGAAGCTTGGATAGTTAAGAAATGACATAGCTCAACGGCGTCCCGATGGCTCTAGATGATTGCGTGCAGCGCTGATTGGGTGATAAGCGTCTGCACATCAGAAATCTTTTGAGGACTACCTTTTATAGGACGATTTATCCCTCCCAATGGGGAGTGGAGGGACCCAATCACTCACCCACCCATGCCTGAAATCTCTGGGGACCAAAAAATAGGGCAGGAGGGACGCCTAAGTAAACTGAAGAGGGCGAATAAGCTCAGACGGCTCGACAAACCTCCTCCCTCCATGGCTTGTCTGAATGCCTGCCCTTTGTTGTAGCCTGAATAGGGGGCTAAGTATCCCTCAACAATCATAGCCACAGCCTCCTCTCTGGCTGCTGCAGCTCTTCCCTCGTGATGCTTGGGCTTTTCATATGCAAATGCAAGTGGGCTTAGCGCTGCTTGTGCTACCTCAGAGGTTGCAGTGCCATAATGGACGTCACATCCCGGGTCAAGGGAAGAATAATGGAGCAATATTTGGGCTTCTCTTCTTCAACTCCAGCTTATTTGTGCGTGATTATGCTGCAGGGATTGTGTTTTCTTGGGCAGGAATTGTGTTTCCTCTCTGTGTTTGAGAGGAGAGTGACCAGATGGTACTGGTCAAAAACTGGTGTCTGGCCTTACAGAAGGAAGAGCTTGTAGAGCTTTGTTGGCTTCCCTGTATGTGTTTCTGTGTGTGTGTGTGTGTGTGTGTGTGTGTGTGTGTGTGTGTGTGTGTGTGTGTGTGTGTGTGTGTGTGTGTGTGTGTGTGTGTGTGTGTGTGTGTGTGTACGTGTGTGTGTGTGGTTGCGTGTGCATGTGTAACTAACTAAGTCCATTTCTACACAACCTTAAGAATGACCAATACACCAATACACAAAAGCGTTTTATAAAAAGATGCAGGTAATTGCAGAAACCTTTTCTGAATGCCGCAATAAATGATGGGAGGAGCAATTTGCCAATGTTAGGGCACACTTAATGCGGCAAAACTCATAATATCCTCATGTAAGTGGCTGCCGCAGAAAAAAAATACTGTCTGCCATACAATTTGCTGCAGCCTTGAAGAAGCCTTTGAGTGCCACTCCACAGTTTAGCCAGAATATTGGCTTTTGTCTGTGGCAGACATGAGTGCAATTACATTTGGCTTTTATGTGACTCACTCCCCACACTTATCTTGCTGTGGAGAAGATGAGGACAAAACATCAATGGTTGCTAAGGTCACTGTTTGAGGCAAGCTTTCTGAATAATTTAATATAACCAGCCGTTACGAATGTCAGTTCTAAGGCAACGTCTATCTTTTGGTTTTTCGCAATTATTTTTCTATCACCGTTATTATGAGCAGGTTTTGACAAAAGAAATTGCTACATGACTTAAGTGTCATTTTGAAAGAATGTGATTGCAAATGGTACTTCAATTAGTCATCTGGCAGGTGCAAGTTTAACTTTTAAGCTCCTTTCATCGCGTGTTGTTGTCATTTATGTTATTGCCAACATACACACATCAGGAAGCATTAAAGTATGTGGCAATCAAAAACATAGTATGAGTATTGTCCATTATACATAATGTATATTGCCTTGGATTCATAAATGTACATTTAAACATTCTTGGCCTTGTATGAACATGAATACTTATGAACTAGTTGTTATCCAATGATAATTCCCTGATTGGATTTTTTATTTGCTTGCAATCTATCCTGCTCGTTCTTTGCTACAAAATAATAGTTTTCTCTCTCTCTTTCTCCTTCTCTATCTTCATACAATAATGCTCTATAATCGATCCATATAATTTAGCTTGGATCATAGTAAATGTTAATTTACCACGTATGTTTGAGTACATAGGAAGTATACACAGATATACCGTATTCCTTTGAACATTGGAGTCTGGGTGAAAGAAGTTTATGGGTCAATACTGATTTGTAATGATCAGTGCTTACTATTTAAACAGGTTGGTTAGTTGGCTACTGTGCCATGACTCCAGTCTATGCACTCTGGAATGAAGCTATTCTCTACCTTTCTCCCTGGATCCGAGACTGGCCATGTGTAGCCACTAGGCAAGCCCTATTTGTTATTCCCTCTCTCGCTGGAATGGCTGTGTAAACACATATATATAGAGCAGCTGTGGACTGTGTATTGACAATACGTATGTCTGGGCCTTCGCCTCAGTCTACTGCACAATGCACACGGGCATGTTGGTCCTTCAGCTGTAGTCACTTTCTAACAATTATCACAATGCATGCATTTTTCTAAAAGGACTCTTTGGGTAGATTGTATCATTCATGTTTAAGGGCACTTCTGCCCAACAGCATCTCAACGCTGTCTCAGCTTTGAATTGGCTATTGATTCTCAATTTGCAATTACCATTATCTGTATGTTTGCTGCTTGCAGGTGCATTTAGACCAAATAACTAAAATGCTGTCTGACATTGTCCAAAAGGTTTTCTTTCCTTATTGTTCATGAGATGTTTCCATATTCAGCAGTCTGACATTTTGGCTCCTCCTGTTCCTAGGGGCTCTCGCCTCAATTTTGGACCCCAAATGGTTGTGCCAAAAAGTGATTGGTTACCAAACAAGCAATACAAGAGGGCACAGTTGAACCAGGAGGTCACTAAATCAGGTGAGCAGATTTTTGCCTGGGTCCAGGTTTTTGTATTCCAGAGTAGGTAACCCTACATGTATGGTAAATCCTTTAAATAGTCACGACAAACTCTCATATGGAAATAAGCAGACTAAGTAGAAAGTAGACTGTGAATGATTCCTCAAGTTTCCGTTTTCCTACGTTACCACACAACGCTAGCAATATCAAAGATGGGTATCTTGATATTCGGTTGATTCCGTTCTAGAAATGTTAACAGCAACTGGTGCAGGTCACAGCCAACGTCACCGCTAACGTCAACGCTTCATTACTTTTTAAATTAAATACTTATGCAAGATATTATATGATATACTAATACGTAAGTTCATATGTCTGCCACAGTGCCTCAGTGGTGTAATGAGGATGGATACGTTTCTGGTAAAATAAGCTTATTTAAGGGTCCTCATGATTACATTTTAATTTTATTATTTAGCTGATTTGATCTGCCAAAAGATACAACTATTTATCCTCCTACTATGCATACTGAAATTCTGTTTCTTCTAGTGGCTAAATGGACAATACAAAACACTAAACACTAAGTAGAAAATAAACACTAAAACCTTTTATTTTACCGGTCTTCTAATGAGAAGTATTTGCACTTAGTAGCCATTTTGTTGGTGGCCCAAGGCAGTAACTAACGACCAAGGACACTTATTTATTTCATTGTCTTTGAGTGTATATCTTAAATTGCTTGATACATACATTTAAACACTTCCTATTTATAAGCACTGATGAATTGTATCATGATTCCCAATGGTTACCAATGGGAGGATTGTTAGTATCTTACGTGTAGGGTATCTATGCACACACAGATACACACACATGCATGCCCACATACACACACACACACACACACACACACACACACACACACACACACACACACACACACACACACACACACACACACACACACACAAGCACACACACACACACACACACACGCACACACACACACACACACGCACACACACACACACACACACAAACAAACACACGCAGTGATTTGGAGACCTAATCAAGTCCAGTCACACTCTAACACACAGCAGCCTTTGCCCCACTTCCTGCGGACAATAGCTGGCCAATGATGTGAGACAGCAAGAGGAAGAAGCATTTAGCCTCGCGGCGCAGCACTGATGATCTGCTCTCTCATGGCAATCTCTGTCTGCCTGTGTCCTCCCTCACCCTCCCCACTCTCTCTCTCTTTCTCCATCTCTCGCCCCCCGCCTTCCTCCCGTCATCCCTCCCTCCCTCCCTCCCTCCCTCCCTCCCTCCCTCCCTCCCTCCCTCTACTCTCTCTGGCGAGGGGTGGGGGGAGGGGTGCCACATCACACACAGCTCTCTCAGGACACGGGCTGTATGTTCGACATGCGTCTGGTGACATTACCCCTGATCCCAGACCCCCTCCAACCCCCCCCCCCCCCCCCCCCCCCCCCCCCCACACACACACACACACACACACACACACACACCCCTGAGGCGGGGCTGTCTCCTCGTCTTACTGGGGTAATGGGGTGTGAGACAGGTGGAGAGATGGAGAGGGGACAATAAGGGTTGGTTGTGTGTGTGTGTGTTTGTGAGTGTGTGTGTGTGTGTTTGTGAGTGTGTGTGTGTGTGTGTGTGTGTGTGTGTGTGTGTGTGTGTGTGTGTGTGTGTGTGTGTGTGTGTGTGTGTGTGTGTGTGTGTGTGTGTGCGTGCATGCGTGCGTATGTGTGTGCTATTGTGGATGTTTGTGTGTGTGTGTGTGTGTGAGGACGAGAGAGATGGAGAAGAAGGAAATGGATAATGGATAAGAACAAAATACTGGTTTGGTATGAAGGAGACACATCCTGAGGAAAATGGGTCTATTAGCCTGCAGCAAAGCCTGATTTGGCAATTTGTTGACTCACCATTAAAGCTTGAGAGAGAGTGAGAGATTGTGTGTTGTAATATTTTCTAATACCTCAAGGTCACCATTTCAAACTTAACACAGAATTTAGCAATTTCCCCTCGAAGATGAAATAAAAAAAACCTTTTAATTTGGCAGAAAAACTTCTTCTATCTGCAACCACACATCGGAACAGACATAGACAAATGTCTGAATGTGAACTTTAAACATGCATTTCAGTTGGCACTGAGGGCTGTTTGTCAAATACATTTTCATTCATGCAAGCAAACAGTTGAACCCTGACCCATCTGTCTATCATACATGTCCCAAACTGCCACATTGCTAATTGTTCTTCTGTGCTCTATGTGCAGTCGATTCTCTGGTTATTTCAATGGTGTTTAGATATTCTCTGGCCTTTCAATCCAGATACGGAAACTAAGCAAGGAAAATAAATGTCTTCCTGCCGTTTAACTTTATAAAAGTTTTCTTGGTATTTTGTGGTCTTCCTAATTCCATGGCCCATTGAAAGCCACGGGAGATGGATTGTTTTCCTGTTCCTCTGGCTTTGCATACACCTCTGTGGACACCTCTGTGACACGCTCAGCCTTATTTGCCTCTCACGTGAATCTCCCATTTCCATACACCGCTCTGACCCAACCATGCAAACAACCTGTTCACAAACAGGCTCTCTCTCTCTCTCTCTCTCTCTCTCTCTCTCTCTCTCTCTCTCTCTCTCTCTCTCTCTCTCTCTCTCTCTCTCTCTCTCTCTCTCTCTCTCTCTCTCTCTCTCTCTCGATCTCTCTCTCTCTTTCACTCAGCAATTACTCTTTTTTGATGACCTGTAATGCACACAATGCAGTGTGAACAGAATCCGTGTACACAGTCATATGTTCTTTGTGTTCAGTGTTAGTTTGTATATTACATACAGCAGTTAATATATTATATTACAATTTATAATGGAAGCAGGTCAGAGTGATTAATAACCTAGCAAGGATTAATGAAGAACACACACACACTTCCTCATTTTCCAGTTGCTATTGATTTAGAGAGAAGCTTCTATGTTTGCTTTGTGAATTTGCCTGTGTGTGCCTGTGCGCATGGGCTTTTGCGTATGTGTGTGAGTGCCTGTGCGTACGTGTGTGTGTTTTTGTGTGTGCGTAAGCTTGTTTGCTTAGCATGGGGATTTCTGGTGTTGACCTAGCAACGGTCACCAGAGGCCAAGAAAACATAAATGCAAGGACATTGGAGTCAAACCCCTGTTTGAAACGGGACATTCGCCACCGCACTAAACAAACACACTACCGTTTACGTTGTCTGCAGCTGAGCAACAAACAGACAAACAAAGAACACATATACACAAAAAGCTATTCTCTAAACCTTTCTGCTCTCTCTCTCTCACACACACACACACACACACACACACACACACCGCTGTGTGTGTCAGAAGGCATCACTTTCCGATGTCTTGCACACATACATTCACATAATAAACACATCCTCACACGATGTACTTGAGGTGAGAGGGTCAAGAAAGAAGGCAATGATCGGCCAGATAATAGAAAGTCTTAAATAGTTATGAATAGGCCAACCACACTGGGGGGGATAATGCTGGGTTCAATAAATCATCGAAGCTAGTTCCAAGCTAGTTAAAAGAAAACCAAACTAAACCTACCACTAAGACAGTTAGGGTCTGATGCCATCTAGCTAGCTAAACCCTTTTCCAAGATTACAAGAGAACAAAATCGTCTGATTATTCTAATATCTAAATCAGATTTCTAGTCAAGTTAATTACATTGGCCAAGGAGGAAAGGGAGAAAAAAAATGCAATTAAAAACAATTATGGCTAATATACCAGCAATAAATATATGAGTGTTTTCCCCATTTAGTATCTCTTGCTCATTGATCTTCATTAACACCAAGGGCTTAAATGTTACTACTCACGCTGATGGAGAGGGAAGGAGTTAACAATCATGTTCAATTAGCACTGCTTCACATTCCATCTCAGCCTTCCGGCGTCTTATTTGTACTAATTATTTGCTTTGCTGAGCTCGTTAACTTTTCCCACTTCACCTCAGCAGTGAAAGTGATTGCTGTCCCTAGTCCCCTACTGCCTTGTGCTGTATTAGAGCATGGCTCCTGCTTTTTTACAAGGATGTCATTTGTGATTGTGTTGAGGTGTCTAAGAATGTCCGTGGCCATGTACATGGTTGTTGGTTGTCATTGTCTATGTCAATTAGCAATTAAAAAGGAAAAGTGAAATCTGCCCATCAACAGATACATTGTACCAATGAATGATGTTACGATAGTAGAAAATATGGATAATGTTCAGTCATTACTATGAAATAAATCCGTAAAGGGTGATCACCCTCTTACATTAACATGCTTATTACACGGCTACGTACTACAGAAAACAATAACTTGACACAAAATATATTATTCTAATTATTAAAATAAATTATGCATTGATTTTAAAAAGATTTATTGCTTCTGCTTTACGAAATTGTCGATTAGATACGATGGATGTAAACAGCATCCATAGCAACGGCCTGTGATTAAGAAAAATAACAGGCTGGTGAATGCTGTGATTGACCAAGTTGTGCAATGAACTTAAACAATGATGTAAAAAAAATTGTCAGTGTATACAGTATGTTTGTAACATTTGCAATTCTATTTCAAAGAGAAAAATAGAGAATACGTGCTTGATGTTACAAAACACAGTAGGCTACTAGCAACTATCCACCCACAACTAACCTTAACCCAACAAACAGACACACACAAACACACACACACACACACACACACACAAAAAGCCTTGTCTGCAATTGAAGCCCCTGATCTAGTGGGCCCTTGTGTCCTGACAGGTTCTGATCAAACCCTCTTGTCTAGAGGACGGGTCAGGTGAGATGCACCGGAAGAGGACAGGGGAGGCAAGGCATCAAAGGCACCCTGATGACCCCTGGCTAAGAGTGCGGGCTGAAGGACCAGGGCCTTCTCCGCCTCTCCACAGGTTCTGCCTTTAATCTCTGGCTGCCCTCCACAGCCACTTAGTTATCCAGAGAGCAAGAGACACTGAAGGTAAGGAAAGGATGAGACTCCCTTGTTCCCTTAGCCTCCCGTGTTTTTGATGGAGACATCGGAGTACAACGCACACACACACGCACACGCACACACACAGCCAAAGGCATCGTCATAGGTAGCTTATGGGTTGCATTGGGAAAGCTACAGACAGCCTAGTTCTCCTGTTCTGTCACACACTCGCACACACACAGCCTGACACACAGCATCCCATGCCATCCAAATGAAGACACTGGGAACCCGTGGTGAAGGCAGATTAACGCAGGAGGGCTTGTGCAAAGAAATAATAATAACAAGGAAATCCCTTAAAAGGAGAGAAGGGAAAAAATTATAAAGAAGCAACAGGATTAAGCGTTTTTCCAAGTTCGGTTACTTCCATGGATTAAGTAATTTCCTTCGCAGCAATATGAGTGGGCCGAGTCAAAACACAAACAAAAAACTAAAATAAAATGAATGATTAAATGTCTGGCAATACTTAAAGAGATACAAACCACTTTGTGAGAACATCAACCGCTTGTCCAGTTTTCCAACAGACCAATCATTATGACTCCGCCATTAACACAGAGCCACACATCACCCAAGAGGGTTGCCTGCCAGGGCATGTCCCAGTCTAGGTGTGCTTGCGGGCGTGTGCGTGCGTTTGTGTGTATAGATTTCTTCTGTGGTTAAATGGCAATTAGACGGATCAGAATATTCATGCTAGTATGCTAGTCTGCTATTCTGATCCTGTAGTTCCACGCAGGCTCAAACTGAAAAAGGAAACCACTTGGTTTATCGTCACACCACCGCTTATTCGCTACATGACCTCTGAAGCCTCACACGAGATTGCCCGCTGTTTAGGCCTCAGACACATGGACCATATACCATTCAATTATAAATTGTGGCTAGATTTATTTTTCCATCCAGGGTCCTACATGAAAATTGCCTTAGGAAGTGTATTTGAAAGTCTGAAAATATCAGATTCTAGATTAAATGCATGTTTCGTGCTATTAAAAAGAAGCCGTAAACTTCGGTTGATGACTAAAACAAATGAACTAAAGGTCTTAACAAATGGAAAACCTCAAACATATTCAAGTGGGGTTTTTGGACTCAAAGTTAAAATACAAATGACAGAAAATAAATCTTCTAAAAAAAAAAGTTTATTAATTTATTAACAAATGTACAATTTTCTATTCAGTGCCGACAGTATTTGCTACATACTTTGGTGTAAATCGGAGAGTTCCTCCCCTCGTTTCAACCAGGAACCAAGTGAAAAATCAGAGTCTACTCGGCCCTTTGTACTCAATATTGATACAGGGAAAAAAAATTCTCCGCCAATTGGTTGAGTATTGGCGTCTTAATTTTGAAATCCGACATGTACCAAAACCACTGTACAACTTCCTTTCGTCAACATTGATTGTGGAAAACCAACAGTAGGGCTTTTCCAAGAGACCTAGAAGCCTACATTCAACACCTGGTCAAGAATCAACAGCACATCATCTTCACATCCACATGGCAGGACAACGTTGCCAGCCAAAACCCCTTGATACGCTCTGTCTGGATCAGAAACATTAACCTGCCCCCCCCCCCCCCCCCCCCCCCCCCGCCACAGATTCCCTCAATCCAACATTTGATGTAAAAAAAAAAAGGAGTCGAGACAAGAGGTTAGCACTGACAAAGTAGAACACTTAGAAAAGATTTAATATTAATTAAAATGTACATCCTCTCTCTCCCAGGCCGGAACCCTGGTCTCCTGGGAAGGTCATACAGGGCTGCTGTAGATCCCTCCTCCATTGGTCTCTGCGTTTTGAGAATTAAGTAGTTTCATAGTAGTTTCAGGACATTGTTCCAAAAGGGGATTTTTTTTAGGTATTCCCATTTGCATTCCAAATCAAGTTCTGTGCTCTATTTCTCATTGTGAAAGACACACACTTGATTACTGGCGGTCAGAGAACCACTTACATGTGTTCCAGAAAGTCATCACGCAGGGGAAAAAATAAAAATAGGGAAACTGCAGAATTTCTGCTCTCTTGCTCATATTTTGCATGAACAAAAAACCACCACAAGTACACCCAGGACATGAAAATATACATACATATATATTCATGAGATATATATATATATATATATATATATATATAATTATATATATATATATATATATATGTATACATGTATAGAAAACGTCTTATTTACTCCATTATGTACAATTTTCACAAGCAGTCCAGGAAAGGTTCTCAGAGATGAAGCACGGCTTCATTCAATTACTACTCTGCCCCCCCTCCTCCAAATTCCTCAGAATCCAAAGTGTCAAATATCAGAAAAAAATAATCCAGGGGTACTCAAGCAATATTTTCAACCATTTCCCGTTTGAGACTGCCCAATCCTATGTCCAACTCTTCGATCCTGGCCATCGTCCGAAGCGTACGACGAAATGTTGATGGATGAAGCAGAGGGTTGGTCGGGTGGGCGTGTCGGTCGGAGGGGAGATGGGTGACAGGCCAGCCCACACGGGAGAAGTGCTGAAGCTCTAGTAGATAACCTCGTAGACCGTGGCCTTCTTGTCTCCAGAACCCGTCACGATGTATTTATCATCCGCCGAAATGTCACAGCTCAGGACGGACGAAGACTCCTTGGACTGCGCAACAACGTGAAAAGAACAAATATTAGAAGTCTGTATTGGTACATAATATTTTACTTCTAGGACTAGCTTGAGTAACATGTACAGAAATGGTTTCTGCAACTGACCTTTTTGGTCATTGCAGGTATTGAAAAAAATAATAAATAAAATAGTTTTCCTGCCAAGGGACCACGCCATTAGCTGTCTAGCCAACGCTGGCCCAACTACTGTGATGTGCGCAATCCCATTTCAATACACTAATAAACTCTCTTCAGCTAGAATTGTTAATTTCAGATCTAGATGTTTTAACACCGCTAAAATAAAGGAATCTATATTAAACCATGTCACCTCAAACAAACATTTAATACAATCCCATTAGCAGCAATGATGTTGGGTAAGCAACCTTTTTATTTTTGTAGTTCAAGGCAAATGAGACTAGAGCACATGCAGAAAGTATAGTATTTTTCATTATGACTTACCTGGAATATGCTCGCCCCATACGGAGTCCTCCAGGCATTGAGCAGGTTGTCCTTCCCCGTGCTGACAAACCACTTCCCTGGTAACACAACGGGAGAGTTGAAACAGCCAAGTGGACGCATGAAGCACACAAACTGAGACCACTAACTAAAGCTTCAAAACCAAATGCTAGCCTCTGGGCCCAATTTCTAAGTTATGGAAAGATTAATCCTAACATTTTGGTCACAAATGATGTAACCTTCTTTACTTTAATATTAGTTCATAAACAAACGGACTAAATTATCCTTGAATGTAGGTTAGTTTGCATTTATACCACCACTGTAGCAAAGATATCTATTGTCGACACAGGCTCCCAATCTAGCTTGTGAGTACCCCTTTTGGTGCTCACGATCGGAGTGAGCATGGAGTGCGGGATGTTCACGCTTTTGCTTCCTTATATCACACCTTTAAAGTTTAGACCTCTAATGTTCTTGCCTACAATGTGTCTATAAAAGTGATGAGGATTCGTTGTCTCATCGAAAATGCTTGGTTAACGCTCCCAGTGTCTTTCCATGAACATGCTCCATTAAAATCAGATATTTTGCCGTCAAGAAGTGTCCTACAAGGGATGATAATCATCAGTCTGTCGCGACGCATTAAACAAACAATCTTCAGCACAGAGTGTGTTTGTGTGTGTGTGTGTGCGGAGTGTGCGCGTGTTTGTGTGCGTGTGTGTGCGCGTGTCTCTCTTTGCGCATTAACTTACCGCAGTAGGCGAACTTGAGGGACAGAACACAGCTCTCGTGCAGGTGCAGCTGGTATTTGTCGGGCTTGGTGTGGTGAAGCACCTCCACGTTGCTACTCTCCATGCCCACGGCCAGCCACTCCCCGGTCGGGCAGTAGCCCAGCGAGAAGATCTGTAGCACGGACAAAAGTGGGTCAAGGGGTTGCATCAGGTACGTCGCTGCTTATGATGAGGGCCCTGACTGCCAATATTACTGTGCTCTTTTGTAAGGAAGACCTGATTGCATCATAAAGGCCTGGCCAAATGATCCTTCGTTAAGTTTTTGACTCAGACATTGGAAAAAGATTGGAATACAGTGGTAGCACTTTGAAACCCTCATAAATGACTACTCTTCACTTAAGAACAAGGAGGAGTGAGTGTGTGTGTGTGTGTGTGTGTGTGTGTGTGTGTGTGTGTGTGTGTGTGTGTGTGTGTGTGTGTGTGTGTGTGTGTGTGTGTGTGTGTGTGTGTGTGTGTGTGTGTGTGTGTGTGTGTGTGTGTACCTGGGAGGTGAAGTCGTGCTGCTGGAGCTGCCGGCCCTCCCTCAGGTCCCAGGACCGGACCGTGTTGTCCAGGCCCCCCGTCCACAGCTTGGTCCCGTCGTGGGAGATGTCGATACAGCTGGCCCCGTCCGTGTGCCCCTGGAACTGCCTGGGGTTACAGGGGTACACACACATCAGTAACACACAACCACTTCTAAAATCTCTTCAGAATTCTTATATTTTTTTAGGAATTGGGAAACGCATGATTTGTGTTCAGCGTTGCCAGCGTTGCTAACCCTGAATTCCTTTGGACTTGAGAGCCGAGGCCAAACTTAGCATTGTCCCTACCCTTGGCGTAGCGGACCTCTCGAATTCTTCAACCTGATGCTGTTCTCAAAGTTCAAACAATTTCAACTTTGCCACCAGTTGACGTGGAGCCCTCAAAGCGCATCCAATCAGATTACAGCTATTTTTGCTATTTTCCAACCCAATTCGAGAGAGAAAGAGACCCATTGAAGGTTCACTGAACGGCTTTATTCATTACTAAACCTTAAACCATGATTTATGAGTAAAACGCATTGGCTGTATACTGAATGCCCAACATAGTATAATTCCAAGGCTTTTCTGGACGCTCATTATGTTTTCAGTTCACTATTGCTAAACAAAGAACCGAAAGAACTCCCTTCACACGGCTGGAAATATCCATCCTGATGGCGAACACACACACACACACACACACACACACACACACACACACACACACACACACACACACACACACACACACACACACACACACACACACACACACACACACACACACACACACACACACACACACACATTGCTTTCTTTCAGACCACGAGGCGTGTCTGGGGGGCGACCAAAACAGAAGGCGGGGCAAAAGGCGTGTTCTGACCTGACGAGCGTCTGGTTGTGGAGGTCCCACACGGCGATGTTCCCGTCGGAGCAGCAGGAGAAGCAGACCTTGGCGTCGGGGCTGATGGCCAGGGCGTAGCAGGCCGGGGCCGACGACGTCAGCTCCGCCTTGATGCGCGGCGTCGGGGACGCCAGGTCCCAGATGGTCAGCGTGCTGGCCTCGCCGCCCACGATCAGGGTGCGGCCGTCGGGCAGCAGCTTGCAGGAGCGGATGTAGTTATCTCTGTTCTGGTGGAGACACGGACCGATGGGGGGGAGAGCTCATCATGAAAGGGGCAGAGGACGCGAGATGAGAAGACAAACCGTGACCACCTTAATGGGCACCTCGTTTCAGCTAATTTCCTGGCAGGACGTTATTAAGACATATTAAGACTATTTTTGTCTTTCAACCCACTCATTTTTGTGTGATAACTTCAGCTACTTCCCTTAAAGTCGATGTTAAAGTATAAAGTGCTGCTACTCATTTTGTTTAATATATTTCTAGGAAACTCCTACACTTCCAGCAAAGGTTAAATGATTAGCTTGACTATGCAATTACTATACATTATGAGGAAATCACAGAGGGTAGGGAATCCCAATAAACTAAGATAAAACTGAAGATCAGGCTCCCCATTAGCACCTTACACCGATGCAAGGTGGAATAGATGAAAGCGCACACCTCAGAGATCCTATAAACTTTGAGTGAATTACAGTGCCGCAGGGGTACGGCAGCGTGTGTGCGCATACTTTAGTGCATGTTGAGTGAACTTTACTAACTCCTTCAGCGAAGATAAGTCCCATCCCTACTTAATACACAAGAGCAGCTTTTCGCTGACGAGTGAATTTTGCCTTTCTTTAAATGCAGCTCTTTCTGCAAAGGGTAAAAAAAAAAAAAAAAAAGAAGTAAAGTTGCAGTTGTCAGCTTTAACGAGAGAAAGAGAGAGCCTGTCAGGACGCTGACGAGCGAGCGAGATAGAGCGAGAGATCAGAGAAGCAGAGGTTCCTGGGTGAATTAAAACAGCACCCTGGTGGCTCCATAAGAACCCATCAGATGCTGACCTCACTTTAAATGGGCTGTGCGGGTGGAGGCAGAGTGGAGGCATCAAACTGAGCAGCCAGGAGTGGGGTAGTTATGAGAACGTAATGGAACGGGTAATGGCGTAATGTTAGACGGGGTCGGCCGATCAGAACATTACATTTCTTTTTCCCACGCGAGCATTTTTCTTGCATTATATAGGATATAATTCCAATCTCAATTAAAGTCGAGGAAAGCCAGTGTGGATGAAACATATCAACCGACTCTCTGATTCAATTTATTCATGTTATTATATAAGATACTTTGGTATAAATAGTATTAAATATGCTAAACATACACTTGACAGTGAAACAAAATTCTCAAATGTAAAATGAGGGTAATGCCCCAAACAAAATGTCTATAAATAGACGGTGCTCACCAGGCAGTCGAGCTGGGAGACGGGGCTCTTGCTGCCCGGCTGGCTGATGTCCCAGATCTTCACGCAGCCCTTGCCGCCGGTGTAGACGTGGCGGGTGGGGTTACTGATGGTGACGGCGCACACCACCTCACCGTGGCTCAGCGTATTGATCTGCCGCGCGTGCCGCGGGATGCCGGGACCAATCAGCGCGTCCGGAGGGAAAGGCACCGGCTGCATCTGGCCGTCCGCGCTCACGTGAAAAGAATAAGCCCTGGCCCAGGGGGAGGGTCGAGGGGTCGAGGGGTCAACGCCATGTACAGCCGACGGCTCGAAACATGACATGCATTCGCTTTTTTCATTTATTAAAAAGGGCCTTCCAACAGCCGCTTGGTTTTCAGTTTGTTTTTTTTCTCCATAACCACACACTTTGTAAAAGAGCAACCTTTCCCCTCACCATTCGCATGCCAAGGTTTAATGCCGAACACCAAACTGTGAAAACGGGTCTGTTTGCGGAAACATGAGAACAAGATGGCAGGTACTTACGGTTTACCCCCAGAGATGGAGGTGAGGCTGGCGGGGATGCCTGGGGCCCTCATGTGAGAATGGGGATCAAATCCGGCCTATGCATGCAGCAGGGGGAGAGGAGCCCAACGTTAGCAAACAAGCTATTAGCCTGCAATGCTAAAATGCCGCTAAGCCAACAGTGAAATGTGCAGACATGGCTGGTCTAGTTCTGCAGCAGGCTGTGCCCCAGGGAAGCTCTGTTGCTTACATATGAAGGTACATTTTTCTTCAAAGGCCTAGATTACAATGCTAATCACATTTTTGCTTTAGGGGTTGATCAAACAAAACGCCCACGTCACCATTGTTTTTTTTGTGGTACCCCGCACCTGTGCCTAGCACTTATTGAATGATGCCTCCGTTTTTTCTGCATTTTTTTCTTTTATCGTGCTTAATAGTTAAACGTATGTTCAACTATTTGCGCTTGGCATGGCTTACAAAATGTCCAACAACGGCGAGAAGCAGATTTTGGCAGTGTTATACAATAGCCTCGTTTAGCCCCTCGCTGTTTCGGTTCAAAGACGACTATGACAGTCAAGCTACCAGCTACTTTACTCCCCACTCGTAAAGGGAAACCGATGAGACGCTATCAAGACAATTCACAACTGACCATCGGCGAGCGGCCATAGGCGGCCGCCGCGGCAGCGCTCATCTGCGGCGAGATGTGAAGGCCGGCGTACACCCCGGGGTTAGTCAGGGCGCCGTTCATATCGTGGTGGCCCATCATTGCGAAGGGCGCGCCGTAGGAGCTGGCGATGGACAGCGGCGTGCGCAGCGCAGGAGCGGCTGAGGAGGCGGGAATCACGAAGGCACGACAGGCATCAGATATTTATCCATTGAGGCGTGTGTTTATCAGGGCGTGTGTATGGCGTGCGTGTGTCAAGTGTACCGATGGCGTCCATGCCCGGGGGCTTGCCCATGGCGAGGGGCCGTAGTCCGGGTGTTGAGCTGGTGCCGGGTGTGGGGGCCTCGTTCCTGGGTGTCGGGGTGTTGGACTTCAGCCCCGGCGTGGACGACTTGTCGTTCTAGGGGGAGAGGAGATTCTCCTTTAGCTCGAGCAATCTTTTGGTATTTTCTCATTTTAACCCCGAAGGATCGACAACGCAACCGTGTCCTGAAAAACCCTTTGCCCAGGAGGGCTGGAAAACAATCCCCTGCGGAGAGTGGAGAGTGGCCCCCGGTGGATAAAGGAAATCCTGAGGGGAGGCGAGCCAAAGGCACTGCTTAATCCAATCCTGCACTGACACTTTGTTGCAGGCCGTGTCTGCGCGCGCGCGCGTGCGTGCGTTTGCATGGGCTGGTACGTGTGCACATGGATCGGGGGTCATATCGGCACATAGTTGAACCCTTTGCTTAGCATTCAGTCTGGAAACAAGCTGAACACCTCCTCTTAATTTGTCTTTGCCGATCCCGGGAGAAAACGGGAACTTCCTCGGGTGAACGGCCCTAATTGAGCCACAGAGAATGAGAGCTACAGCGTTGCAGGGGAGGCGGAGGCAGCCATTGCGCAGCTCTGAGAGCTGGCGTCAGGCTACCTGGTCATTACATCCCACAGAGCACCGTGGACCGCCGGCCGTACAGCTGTGTAATGCGTCTCTGAGACGGAGTGGAGCGATAGATTAAAGGATAAAAAAGACGGAGGGGATTAGGGAAGACGGACCAGAGTCGACTGCTCCGGTGACGCTGCGCCTCGGGGGCTACTTATTGCTTGGGGGAGGGGAGGACCCTAGGTAGAAATTGCCATTTATTGGCTAAGCTATTAAAGGAGATCAGGGGTCATCAGGGATCAATCCCCCACCCCGATGATACACCGCCCTCTGCCCGCCCTGCGGGGTAAGCCTGTGCCGTCCACTTGGGCACTTGACCAAAGCTGCTTTACTCTCCCGCCCCCATCTAACCATCTGAGCCCACTCCTCTTCCTCGTCTACGGCCACCTCATCGGCAGACTCACGTGGGCGTGGTCCTTGGCTTTGGAGGAGGGCGTGCTCCCCGACGACGTCACCGAGGCGGGGCTGTTGGGCCCGCCGTCCTTCTTCGGCACCCGCGATTTGTCCAGACCGTTCTCTGGCGGCGAGTGGGCGGGGCTAGCCCTGGGCGTGGCCGGGTCCTAGAGACGGAGAGAGAGCGCGGGACACAGAGTGAAATAACAAGAGATACAAACACAAGGACTCTGAGCCAACAGACCAGAGGAAAGCCAAAGGCCTTTTTGGGAGTCAAACAACTGGGAGCCACGTGGGCAAATAATACAAACAGACACAGGAAGACTTTTAGGAACAACTAATTAGTTGTGGAACAACCAATTCTACACATTAGGTGTAAGTTAGGTGCATCAGCTGTGTGTGGTTTACCGGATCCTCACCTCATTGGACACATCCACCACCAAATCATCGCTCTTCTCTCCATCACTGTCCTGTAGGGGAGGATATAGCACACTCAGCACTCCGTCAGAAACCTATATCTCCAGTGGACTACGATCAACTCGATCCAAGTATAACAAAGTATGACGCTCATGATAGGGCAACAATGATTAGTCAGTGATTCGATAAGTGGAACAACAGAAATCTAATCTATTCGATTTGATATTCGCTTAATCATTCGCGTACAAATAACAAATATTTGCTGCTTAATGTTGCAATTCAAATATTTGGTTCATAGATCATTGTAAGAGGAAAAAAATAGTTTTTCGTGGCTGCTTGTCAAATAAGTTAGCAGATTTAAGACTTTGAACTCTGGTAACTTGTGGACTAAATGATTAAATCGAAAGAAAATAAAAGTTTGATCAATTGACAAAAAATAACCCTAGCCCTATTGTGTCCAAACACACACCTCAATAATACTATAATTTCTTTAAGTGCTAAAAATGCAACATAGTCTGGCAGGTAGTGTTGTTTCGAATTCCACGGCTGCTGAGAGAGAGAAAATGGCGGGAGCACTCACGTATCGACTCATGCTGTCCTTGTCGTCCACCTTTCGTTTCTTGTTGTCCAAGCCGTAGTCCGAGGAGCCGCGGTGCTTCTCACTGGCCGCGCGCAGGCTGTCCGACGGCGACACCGAGTTATTCTGCCCGGCAACACAACAACAAGCATCACGTTAGCCACAGTCCATCTGCTTTATTTTAAACCAACCGCCAAGAGGATCTAATGACGTAATATAACCACATCCGTGTATCCACTGCCCACCTACCATATATCTTTAAGAAAATCTTTATATTAGTATACATCTCAAAGCCAGCTAATAAACTCAGCTAGCTCAGAATTAGTGAGTTTATGATGATTGTAGGGTCATGGGCCTAAACCCCACATGATTTTCCTCGTCAATAAATTTAAATGCATTAATAGATATAGTATAGATAAAGATTCTGCATTACTGCTTTGACAAAAACAAACACGAGAGAGAGAGAGAGAGAGAGAGAGAGAGAGAGAGAGAGAGAGAGAGAGAGAGAGAGAGAGAGAGAGAGAGAGAGAGAGAGAGAGAGAGAGAGAGAGAGAGAGAGAGAGAGAGAGAGAGAGAGAGAGAGAGAGAGAGAGAGAGAGAGAGAGAGAGAGAGAGAGAGAGAGAAAGAGAGCTAAGCGAACTGGTTTGCATTTGGTTCGGATCCTTTATATTGATATGCTTTACATGTGATCACCAATCAACCCGGGAGTGTTAGTAGACCAGGGAGAGACCACCACTGAATGAAAAGAACTGGCTGTGGATTTCACTTGTGGCTCCAGACTGCACAATAGCGACCATGGAGCAAGCAACCTAATGCTGTCTGAGAGGGGAAGTGGAGGATTGTGGGAAGGCTCTAACCAGCCAACAGCTAAGCCACTGAGGCATGGTGATAGGGGAGGGGAGGGGAGGGGGACGGAGTTCAGCTGAGCTAACATGTGTGCTTGTTGCTGGTGCACGGTGTAAAAACACAGCCAATGTGATGAGACAAAATAAGACATTGAGCAAACACACACAAACACACGGGTGATTACAAGGGGAAAATATAGGATAAAAAAAAAGAGGCTATGTTGCACAAAGCTATGTGACGCATGGCTTTTAAACTGGAACCAAGTTATGTGAATATGACAAGCATACCTGATGACACACAGCTCATCCAAATAAAAAAGAGCAACTCGGGCAACAGGCAAACGCCAGCCAAAACAGCATGGATAAGAGGAGCCATTGTATGTGTGCGTGTGCGTGTGTGTGAGTCAAAGAACAGGAACCCGTGTGTGAGTGGCTTCAAAAGGACATAGTCGTGAGTGAAAAGCAAGCGATGAACTGCGTGAGTGAGAGTCCTTGTGAAATGCGAGGAAGGAAGTAGAGGAAGAGGGAGAAGGAGAGACGGGGGCACAGCCGCCTCTCATCCGCACAACCCGGGGAACTTGATCAAGAGTGGCATGTGAATGGCAACAAAGAGAGCGGACAAAACGGTGCCTCAGAAAAAGGGCCAAGAGTGACAAAGAGAGAAAAAGAGAGAAATAAACCGAAGCCAAAAACCAGGCCAAAAACAGAGAATGGACTTGGAAGCCAGGTTGAGTTAGCTCCCTGCTAGTGGGCATGGCCGGCCCGGGCTGGCACACGCTCAGAAACTGCAGAGGAGGCTTTTCTTCCCGTCTTTTTTTATAGTCTGGCCACTGATGCGTTGGATCTGCCAACCAGCCAGACAGGCGGAGGGTTCGCGCGCCCACACGAGTGTCTATGTGCCTTTGTGTGTACATGAGCGCAGGTGCACCGGTGGGCGCGCGTGCGTGCGTGTGTGAGAGAAAGCGAGAGTGAAAGAGAGCCTTGAAGCCAGTGCAGTTTTATTTAATGTGCCATGCCAATACTGTTCAACAGCCTGACAAATCCCAGCCTTCACCAGCGTGAGCAGAGGGGGGGGGGGGGGGGGGGGGGACATCAGAATGCGGATAAGATGAGACAGAGACAGAGACAGAGACAGAGCCGATCAGTGTTCGGTGGCACGTTGCCGCGAGACCGCTGTGGGGCCCTCCTCTTGGACGTCACACAAATAATCTGACACACAAACACACACGCACACAAAACCCATCAACGCCAACCCCGCCAATTACCACCATTCAATCCTTCCTCCAAATACAGACATGAATGTCCCAATTGTATAAACAAAAAAAGAATCGCTCCATCGACTAAAGAATCTACTGCGGCGATACAAGTGAAGTTCCAGCAACCGAGCGCGTAACCCGAGGACGGAAGGTTGTCCCTGTAGACGGACGCCACCCGCCAGTGACGGGTGTCTCTTGGAGCACATTAACCCTGACGATCCCTATCCCATGACCCAAAGAGAACTTGTGCGTCAGTGTGTCTGTGTCGAAAGTGTGCGTCTGTATGTGTGTGACGTTTCTAATCAGCAGTGAGCTGGAGGAGGTTGGCGGTTACTGTTTCCTGTTATAGACATGGGTGGGCCCATTCAGGCTGGACACTCGGTAGCAACTCAATCGGTGAGCGCTGAGTGAAGGAGAGATTCTGGCCATCTAATAAACAAAGACTTCAGACGTAGAGCAGAGCAGTGAGAGGTGGAGAGGGAGAGGGAGAGGGAGAGGGAGAGGGAGAGGGAGAGAGGGAGAGGGAGAGAGAGAGAGAGAGAGAGAGAGAGAGAGACAAAGCTACCAGTGAGATAAATAAAGACAAATAAAGGAGGCCGATATAGTCCACCAGAAGAAGGGGGGGAGGGAAAGTAGAGACGTGAATGAATGGTACGATCAATAAACAAGCCAAGGAGAAGAGAAAGGCGGATGGTGGACCCCGACACAGAATACAGTAAATCCATGGGGGGCGGACGAGGACATGCAAAGTCCCTTTTAATTGTGCTGAAATTAAAGACGCCGTCGGGGCGCTAATCCGCCGCCAGTGATGGGACCCATTTTCCAGATGGATCCGATAGTGCCTTTAGAACTGGCCGCAGTTGAATCATTTTGTTATTTGATTTTGGTGAGCTTAGCCGAGCTACGCCCCGCACCGTTGGGCTTTTACACAGGGAGAAGGGGTTAACATGTGGTACTCGCATGCCAAAAGGAGCTCAGCACAAGGAACAAAGGGGACTTAGTAAGGACATGTAAAACAAAAAAAAATAAGAAGGAACTTAAAAAAAGGACAGGGAACGTACCGTACTTGACTCGCGCTCTTTCACCAGGGGAATGGCCAGTGGAGAGTGAAAGGATGACGGACCAAGAGGGAAAAAATTAAAACACGAGTTAGTATGGAAGGATTAACAGTGGGCTACAGTAGGAATCTACAAAAGTACACCCGTCCACAACCACAGGCGACGCACGCCGCCTGGATATCGTCCAGGCGGTTAAGCGCCTGGACGATAATCGCTGTAGTCTTGTTCTCGACACCAAAATGCAGCGTGACAACCTCCCACTCTACAAACACAGCCCATCTACACCGCCATGCATCGCTGCAGCCTCCCACTCCACTAAAATACCGCCACACCGACAGAAAAATAAATGTAATAAAAGCAAATGTCAGTCAGCCCAGAAGGAGTGTACTCCCACCGTGTGCGTTTCTAGTTTGGAACCTGACCCTCGTGCATACGTAATGTGTCCCCAGCCCTGGGAGTGTTCCCGTGGACGACGCCGTGTTTCCGTGCGGCCGGCGGTGCTTCTCCTCACCTCTGTGCTCCAGGTCGTGGTGGTTCTTCTCATCCTTGACAGGCAGATGGGCCTGGCTGCCCAGGGCCCCCAGGGCCAGCAGGCCGGAGCCCGCTCCGGTCACAGGGGGCAGGCCTGGGGGCTGGAGGCCTGACGGGTGGGGGGGCAACTGGATGGGAGGCCCGTGGGCAGCGTGAGAGAGGTGCTGGGCCTGGAGCTGCTGCTGCTGTAGTAGAGGGGCGGGGAGGGGGGGGGGGGGGGAACAGAAGACAGGACAAGTGGGTCGGGCTGGGAAGAGAGTCCATGACTGACGTGATGCATGTTCATTGTTCTGTTTGGGACATGGCGCAGCTTGGCTGCTCAAGACGCTCCACCTTGTACTAAACCTGGAAGTGGGCTAACCTGGGTTCATTTCATTCCCTCTCTCTTTCAACACACTTTCCTTTCCATGAAGAAACCCAAGAAAATCGATACATCTATCAATAACCAGCAACAGGGCATAATAATTCTATGCGCGTACCAATGGGATACCCGTCAAGGCGTTCCCCTATGCATGTCACGTTATTAGGCGTTAAAGAAAAACCAAAACAAAAAGGCTTTGGGTTGGTGCTCTAGGTTCACGTTTGGTAGTTCCTACTCTGGTTTCTGCCCTACCATCTTAAAACCTCAATATCTCTCAAGTACAATTCCCCTGGTGAACTAGGAGAGCTCAGCCAACCCTCCCGTTGTATGATGTTAAGCAGACACCGGAGAACACGCACACGCGCGCACACACACACACACACACGTGCGCACACACCTTATCGTCTGTGGGAGTGGAGACAAAGGAGTGCAAAGATGGACAGGAGTTAAAACATCCACTCAACCGACAGGGAAGAGAGTACTTTAAAACCAGGTTAAATAACACTTAGCCCATCCATCAACTGCCTCCGAGAGGCAACAAAGGCAGAGACAATACTGGGAGAAAAACAATCCTAGCTAGCTAGAAGATTTTTAGCTTATCAACAAGCCCAACAGCCATATTTGGGGAACATGAAGCAAACCAAGGAGACCGGTGTATATCTAAAGTCTTTATGGGGGATTAAGCTTTGTCCCCAAGCAGAATAAAAAACTAAAAACAAAGCCATTATTCAAAAGGCTCATTATGTTGTGCTAGACCCACAGCGGTAAAACGGATAAGCCACGTAGCTGCAGCATTGCCAAATCGATATTGAACCGGTGCGCCGTGCCTAGGCCTTGTTGTGATGAAAGCGATAAAAAATGAGAACGAGGAGCGAGGGGAGGAGAAAAAAATAAAATGAGTGAGATAGTAGGGGAGGGAGGTTAAGAATCAGAAAATAACAAGGGAATGAAAGAGAGCGAGGGATTGAAGCAGCGACATCCCCGTTGAGTGTGCCTAATGAGAAAAGCATGCGGGGATGATCATCAAGAAGCCTCATTAGCAGACCATTGCTGAATAGAGCGAGAGAACAGAAAAAAAGAGAAAAGAGAAAAAAAAAAAAAAGGGAAAGTACGGCGGCGTTGAAAGCGATGAAAAAAAAAAAGAAGAGGAAAATAAATTGCTTCCATTTCAGTGTTCACGGTTAAGGAGCCTGGCTTCGTCTCACACTTATCTGTTTTTTTTTCCCTGTTTCTTTTTTCATTAAGTGCAAAATGCCGTCTGGGCTTACACAACTTCCACGGGAAACATGCAATTAAAAAGGTAACCAGGTGAAGCAGACTCCCTGCAGAACCGGGCAGAATGAGCGCTAAACCCAGACGGCTGACAGCGGAGCTAACAAGTCTGGAAACCATTGCCAGTTTCCCTTTCCCAATGACCTGCCATGGGAGGTCAGGCTAGGGAAACATAACAGCCTTTATCTCTGAAAGGCTGCCCCGAAAAACCATTCCTGTTGACTGTGATTTACGAGTCACTTGTCAGTGCCATGTTTTGCTCTTTTATGGAGGTCATTTTATAATCTAATCTCTTACCCATCAAACATTTATGTAGTCGTAGCATCGGTTTATTGTTCTATGGCCCTCTTGCTTAAGCAGATAGTGCCGCTATTATTAAGTTTAACGGTTTCAAAATAGTTAACTAAGAACAATGCGGCTTGATGCTCAACACACTAGCTCGCTAACCACGTAGGCAATCCGCCATGAGGAAGGTTCGATGCCCACCAGCGGTCCAAAGGCGCAAGTCTTTCCCCCTCTTCTTCAACCCACTTTTAGTCTCTCTTCACTGTACCGTGCATTAAGTCACAGAAAAATGCCTAAAGACTGGAGGAATTCAACAAAAGCAAAGGATGAAAAATGAACGTTTGTCCTCCCCCTTTCCAAATAGCATGCACACAGGAGAGCCAAATTCATTCCTTCACTCTTTGTCAACCACTCTTTGTTTTATACACATTTACAATTAAGGCTAGGTAAATAAGCAATGAACTACGGCGGTAGCTTATTCTGATACTGTTCAAACCATGGTTAAAAACAGTGGTAGCAGGTGAAGCTTGTCAGAAATGCCCTTTCAAGTTATATGCCCAACAAGCTGCAGCTGACACAGCACTATGTCAACGCAACGGGAACTGTGATCCCCATTTACGTGAGGGAGAGGCAAAAGCACTTTGTAGTCTGAAATAGTGACCTGTGCTTATGACTAAACCTCATTGACTAATGTTTAGTCAGGTGTGGCTCACACGTGATCACGTTTGAGGAGCAATGTATGCAAACCAAAAAGACTTGGCTCCCTGCAAACAAAGTGCGAGGTCAAGCAAGGAAAAAAAACAACGATAAGTGGGTATTGTAAAGGTTGACGTTCTGTCTCCGGCAGATAAGAAATAGACCCAAGGACTGTGGTAGTTGATAGATAAGATTAAATGCCGACAGTTACTGGCTTTCTCACCATTATCAAACAACAATCCAGTCTTAAAGCTGCTGTAGGTATGATTTGAGGGATGCAGAATAGAACAGAAGAGAGAAAGACATTACAAATAAAAACACCCAAAACTAAACACACCCTCCGATTCTGCTCGCTCCCTCACTACGTTTCTCCAAGTGATAAGAAAGACAGGCCAAATCAGGATAGAAATAATACCATGATTGGCCAGAAATGAGCCAGGAGCAGTCCAAACTCTTAACAGTCTTAAACAGACGAAGGCGCAATCAACCAGAAAATATATTCTGGCAGAGCATTTCACTCACTCAATAGCTGACCGGGTGGCTACGGTGTTTCTAACAAATGAGGAATGATCTGAAATATTACCTAAAACAAACTCTTAGATTAAGTTCCAATGCACCTGAGGGTACCAAGTACACATACTATTATTTTCACTGTTTTTTGATAGTTGATAACAAATGTGCAATGCTGTTGACATGTCAAAACATGCAATCAAATTACAGCCTCCGTTTTGCCACAACAATTACCATTCCTCTACATGAACAAATTACCAAAAATACGCTTGTGTTTTAGAGGTCGACATGTTTTTTAATTCCCTGTTCAATGAAAGGCCACACATAATGGTCTCTGTGTGCTTTGAGGGGGCAGGCATCTGGGGGTAGCGGCCGGAAGCGCTAAAGCAATGTATTGTTTATTGGCCAACAGTCACCTTTACTGTGGTGTGGGACAGGGTGAAAGGTCCTGCATTCCCTCACATAACACCGTGACACATAGCACCTGGGGGCCCCTCCTGGCAGCCATCCAGCAGAGAATTACACCGCACTTATGAGGACTACTGTAGCAGGCTGGCAGGCGCACACGGACACACACACACACACACACACACACGCACACACACCCACAAGATTGATCACCTGCCATGTCTTCCAACTAATTAAACCATTTCTTTCCTTGCATGTGTTCTCACACACACATTTTTATAAAGTGTGTGTGTGTTTCTGGCAAGAAGGTGGAGCGGGTGTCTGCGTGCCTGTCTTAATGGAGCATGGGGACAGGAAGCAGCCAGCGCTGAGACAGTCATTTGAAAACACCAGAAGTAATTATCTTGGAAACAGGGGTTGGGTGAGGGTGTAAGGGGGGCTGGAGCTCCTGGCTCATTTCCCGTTAATTGAATCTCGATATCTGCCTCAGATTAGACGGGACCTCTACTACTAGCGCCTAGCCGCTGGCTCACCACTATGACCGAGAGGGCCAATCAAAAGGCCCAAGCCCTCCATCTGGGTATTGGAAACCAGCAGGCCCCTTTTAGCTTCTAAACGAGAACAGATGGTGTCGATCTCAGAGAGAGAGAGAGAGAGAGAGAGAGAGAGAGATTGGGTGGTTGGGGGAAACCAATCACTGGCTATCCTGTTGACAGCCTGGAGGTGGATGGGTAGGGTCAACCACATGGTCGGATTCAGGGCTAGACCTGTGATATTGAGTCAGCAGTATCTGACCTAATTTTTACCTTTGCATTCTTTCATTTATAAAAAACGGGGCATCGTCTATACTAACTTAGCTCATGCAACATCTGAGGAAACATCCAGCCCTCGAGTCTTAGGACTCATGCTCAACCCGAGTGCGTACCACGCAAATCCCTGTTCCAGCCGTGATACTATCTGGTATATTAGCCACTTGGATTCCCTAATGCTATTGGGTCAGAGGTAGGGGCAAGTCTGCTGGCTGCAACCTCTTATCCAATTAAAGCAGTCCAGGCAAAGTCTGAAATCGGAGACAAACACTGATCTGATCATGGCCTGACAAATGCTTAATCATAAGCGGTGAGCCTGCCTGACCTGCCAAAAATCACACTGTCACTACTGCATGAGATGTGATGAAACCTTTATAAACCTTTTTTGTGTAGTGTGATCTTAATACATATATATATTTTCTTATCTACCCATTCCAAGCCTTTTATTCAATTATTGAGCACTCAATGTTCATGCCTGTTAAAGGTGCAAAGCGTAGAATTTAGTGGCATCCAGCGGTGAGGCTGCAGAAGACAACCGACTGAATATATCACCCCCTTACTATTCTCTTTACAACACCTGCACTAGATCATTTAATTGAAACTTGTTTCTATCAAAAACGAGTTGTCTCCAGAGCCGTTGGTCCATTCAGGGCTACTATGGAAACATGGCAGGGCCTGGCAGATTACATACTCCCTATGTAGATATAAAGTACTCATTCTAAGGTAATGAGAAAACAGCCATTCTTATTCCCATGGGATACTATACAAACTATAAACACTTATGGCCTTTATAATTCATTTCTGCCAAGTCTGTCTTGCCAGATGCCACTTAATTCGCCACACTTCACCCATTATTATGTTTCATCCTTTTGTTACTATGATTATCATCACAATTTCACAAACAATGCAAACATTCATTCAAAACTTTATAAACCAACAGAAACGGGGGCCAATCTGCACGACTATAGTGGGTGATTATGCTGCCGTAAGAACGGAGTAGATCTAAATTGTTGGCGAACTCCCAACAAATTTCAAATGTGATGCCCTTCCCACCATACAATCTGACTGCTAATCGCTAGCTTATCGCAAATACCCTAATGCCGTCTGAAAAAAAAGTCTCCACTGACTAAGAGCTACCACTCACTGTTTGTGTGCAGATTTGCCCCCCTGAATCCGAGGTGAACTGAAGAAAAAAAAGAGTATACACACGGTTAGGGGCAGATTGGGAAGTCCACGTACCCCGATGATGGCATTCAGCTCGGTCATAGTCACCTGTTTAGCTCGTTCTACAGCCTGGGCCACCTGCTGCTGGTGCTGCCCAAACACACATACAGACACATACACACATATTAAAACATTACATTATGTTACCCCCTGAGTAAAAAACTGATAAAAAAAAAAGATCAGCTTCCCCTGACACAATACCCACACAACATCAGTAGTAAAAGGACAAAGTCAGCTAACTGCTACATTGTACTACATTTATATTAATTGCAACACTGTCTGACACAATCTGTAGCTAATAAGTACAATGCTCGATTGGCAGTGACTATATGGACGCCCATTGGTCATTTTCGTGTTCCACAGAACTGTCTAAATGTCCATTACATAAACACATGTGCTTTTCTTGTACAAATAAAATAAATAAAAATAGATTTCTCTTGGCATGCTTACCTCTTGTGACAAGAAAGGCATAATCTGAGCCAGGATTGCATTGAGACGCTTGGCAATCTCAGTCTGTAAGAGAAGAGAGAGAATACATCATCAGCGACTATAGGTACTCGCACAACAAAAGTGACTTCCATAGATATATTTCTCAGAAGCATACAAATACTCAAAACACTTCAAACAGAAATAAAAAAATGTCTCTGTCTAAAAGTCCATCTGCTCCCCGTAATTGTTAACTAAATGCGAGCCGTCCCTGATCGCATTTGGTCCTTCCTCTGTCCTGCCCTCTGGTAGATGGGGCCTTATTTCATTAGGAGGCTCAAATATGCTAATGCCATCTGGCTGGAGAGAGGCTAATCAGGGCCATACTTCACAATTACTGCCCGTGGAGGGAGCTGGGGTCTGGGGCCAGACAAGCTAACTCGCCGGCCTTATCCATCAGGGCTCTTGCTGGCTTGCCGAGAACAAGCCGGGATAGAAAGAGAGTCTGGAGTGTAAGAGGATACCCGGGTACCCGAGTGAACGAGGAGCACTTTACGGAGCACGGGATGGAAAAATAGATGCGCAGCATCCAAATGTCCAATGGACCCGACACGCCATATCCATTTGCCCTTTTTAAGAAAGCTCCGGTTTCCACCGAGAGGAGATGAGGGAGTGGGGGGGAGAAGCACAAACGCATAGAACAGGACAAAGGGGGAGATGAATGAAACCGGAGAGGTGGAGAGAAGAGAAATAGGGATGTATTAAAAAAAAACTGCTCTGATTTGAAAGCAGAGTAATGTGGTTTGACCGAAGCAGGAAAGGTGAACTAATTGATTTGAAGGGATTATGGGGGTGAAGGTCCAGCAGTTTTGTGTGTATGTGTGTGTGCGTATATTAGCACCACTGAATTCCGGTCCTTTGCGCCCCTAACCTTTTGTTTGACTGTGAAAGTAAAGGGTTGATTATGGTTCCACGTTCACGCAACGCAATGACCACGCAGTCGCTTCGACGTAGTCATGCAGCTTTGTGGTTCTGTGGCGGGTTTACGTGTCGCTCTGCATGTCCGTGGTAAAGAGAGAACAACCGGAAGCTGAATACGACTCAAACAATGTGCAACAAAAACAAGATAGGCTGCTAGTTGATCGTCGTTCACATTATTTCGAAGTCCATGATGACGGATTACTAGAGAGTAAAAAAAAAAAGAAGGTTACGGCTATGAAGGCAAAAGTTAAATGTTTCGCCAATGATTCTTTACGTGCAAAGTAGATTGCCGGAAATGATATAGTTAGCGGACCAATCACAGCCTTTGCGGCTGAGTCGCCGCGACAAAAGGTGACAATTTTTGGGAGGTGCACGTCAGGCCCTGGCCGTGTCCAAAGGAGGGTCCGCAAGTCCGTAACAAGTCCGTAACCCCCTTGCGTTGCGTCAATGTGGAACCATAAAGAGCCCTCAATGGAGCGCAGTGGAGAGAAGAGAGGGAGGTGGGGGGGAAATGGGGAGGTGCTATTGGCTTCTGTCACAACTGTAGTGTCATTCATTTTAGGTCTGGGGGGGTTGGGGGCTGTCATGAATTATCTCACAACCCTCCCCCTGTCTGACCTTAAGCCCCCTGCTCCAACCCCCTCCTGTACAACACATTGTCCTAATCTCCTCTACAGCCCCTCCCCCCCATCTTTCCTCATCCTTCCTCAAAATTCCTCTCCATCTTCTGTTGCCGGGGCAACGCTATCTGCTGCGGCTGATCGTTATGTAAATTGGACTGGGGCCCCTGACCAGAACAGCCTGTAAAATCATATTAGACGCACAGAGGCAGGTCATTAAATTGAATTTTCGGCCCGTCAATCTGATCGGCACGGGAAATTAATGAGGGATAACTGGGGGAGATTGGAGGAGGGTGGGGGAGAGAGAAGGAGAGCTTTAGAGGGAGGGGCGGAGATGGTAGAAAAGAACAGGAGCGCTAGACTCATGGGACACAGCCATCATTGCAACAGCATACCACTGGTAACCTTAAAAGGTCAAGCGTTCAGTGAAAAATCATCCATTTGGGTGACTCAAATCGAACCATTTGAAAAGCACATGCCCCCTTTCTCTATTGGATCTGTTACGTTTATTTTTGTGTTTCCATCTGTTAAAAGGAAAGGATAATAGGTATACGTTTATCGGAACACAAAATAAATAAACAGAGCATGCCATTTGTTTCTTCCATGTGCAGACATTTCTTTGCAAAATGCTTGACTATGCTACACAAAAGGCTTTAGACACAAAATACAATGTGACAACTATTTTAGAGGTGGGCCATTTTCTTTTATCAACACACGACATCCAATGACAGCACAAAATCTTGAATGACTTAAATTTGTCCTTTGAGGCACCAATTTTCCCCAGAGTGCATTTCGATTCCACAGAGACAGAAGCTGGAAATAAGAGTTGTCAGTTAAAGCCACTAAAAAACAAGCCCTTGAGCCGGCAGAGGCTTTTCCCCGAGGCTCCACATTACAGGTACTCAGGGGTGGTCTGGGAGTGTAGTGCTTGGAGAGGGCCTCCCTCTTCCTCTCATTTCTCTCCCTCATTCCGTCTTCAATGGTGGGCACCAAAGCACCATTTGACTGTTTGACTCCGTAAACGTGGAGCCCTCCTCTCCCAGCGTCACTGATGCTCAGCGTTAAGATGACGTACTACGGCGAGAGCTCGGATGGGTGTGCGATGGAAGCAGCGGCTGGGGAATGAACAAGCCTCCAAGTTAAGGCTGCTGAGGCACTACTAAGCTAGCGCAACGTTTACTCTGGATAACCACACGTGGCCCGTGCGATCCATACACGGTCGCAAAAAGAACCCCGGCCTCTTTCCTGCCGATGTGTGCACCAAGCAGAGGTTCGACAACTGATTTTGTCTGGTGTTGTCAACAATTAGCTGACGTAGTACAAAGACACGTGGCTGCGAAAGAAAAAGCTTTTGCTTGCATTTCACTACACCACAACAATACACACCAAAAAATAACACTGGTAGTCTGAATAAACACATTCACCGGACTCTGCTCGTGTAGTCGACCGATGATAATAATGGCCGCCTTCGCCTCCATTAGCCTCCCCAGTGCCCCTGATAGAATGCGTGTGTCCTCTAGTTTGCTTTGAGTCACAGCCAAGTCGGACATCATCACCTCTGCAAATAATTCCAAGAATTCGGTATAAATTATTCATTTGCAAACGCTTTTCCTCTTGCTCACTCGCTCTCTTGCCCTCTCCTACAACCCCACTCGCACTCTCTCCCTACCAGCCAAACAGA
Source organism: Gadus morhua (assembly GCF_902167405.1). Classification (NCBI taxonomy): domain Eukaryota; kingdom Metazoa; phylum Chordata; class Actinopteri; order Gadiformes; family Gadidae; genus Gadus; species Gadus morhua. Next base: position 18,359,507 of record NC_044061.1, read on the forward strand.
GCGCAGCATCGCTTTCTCTTAAAGAACCACTTTGTGGCCCTCATCGCCTACTACCACTCCTCGTTCTCCACAAGTGCTCCATTGTTTTTAATTAGGAGACATTTATGTGGTTGTAAAAAAATACAATAAAAGAGACATATTTCAGTCAGTGACCGAAGTAAGAGCTGGATGGAATACTCAAAAATATTCTACAGCACAGCACGAAGCCAAATTTCAATCTTACTATGAAGGATTTTCGAGCTATATGTTTTTGATTTTACTGCATTTGCCAAGAAGGGGAAAATAAAAGCATCCAGTTAGTATACTTGAATGGTTTCTTCACATTACAGCAGGGATAAATGAGACACACACACACACAGTCAGCGGGGCACACTGTAGAGGCAGCCTAATGAGCTGCGCTAATTAAAATCACTTATTGACAGCAAAGAGGGCGATTACCTCCGCCCTGCACTCTGCACCATCGTAAGAGAAGCTGTCAAAACAAATCACCCCCCAAGCAGCCCTACAGAGCCACAGTACTGCTTGCTAGTCCTCCCTCATCACGAAGGGTAAGCCCGCTCTGGCTTCCAATTACTACCCGCGTGCACGTGTTTTATTTATATATATATATATATATATATATATATATATATATATATATATATATATATAAATACAAATACATACATACATACACACAGACACACATTTGTTTTACGGTGCTACCGTGCCAAATATGTTGAGTTTCAACGTATATTTCAACGTGTATGCATATGGTTGTGCTGCTCACCCTCTTCCTCTCTCCCGCCAGCTTCGTAGCGTTCTCTAGAGGACGACGACAAAAACACTGGCTCCCCCTCCCCCCTCCCTTCACTACACAATAAATCGTCAACACAAGGGAAGTAATATGCCTGCATCCAATAATCCAGCCCCCCTGCTACCGCCCCTGTCTTTCCACACACACACACACACACACACACACACACACACACACACACACACACACACACACACACACACACACACACACACACACACACACACACACACACACACACACACACACACACACACACACACCTGCCCCCCCCCCCCCACATCCAATAAGGGGCACAGCCGAGGGCTGTCGGTTTACCTCGCGCTGATGTCATCACAAACACTCGTTCACCGGGGATGAAGGAGTGGGGGTGGGGGAGATCATGCATAATTCACAGCTGTCTCCGTCAAAGCCGTGGCCTTTTTATTGATAGACGGGGGTGGGGGGGATATGTGCATGCTGGAGCATGGGGGAGGACCAGTCGATTAACCTGTTTACCCTGCGGCACCTCCTGCGGCCCCTCTACCCCCCCCCCCCCCACACAACCCCAACCTCGCTGTTGATGACTAGTGACAACGTGCTCCTGAACGCTGAACGGGGGAGGGGAGGCAAGTAGGCAACAGGCCTCCCTAATACACAAATGGAGGGCTCCTTTACATAGGTGCCATATGCATACATCTACAGGAGCGCACCTGTGAGGGTGCGGGCGTGTGTGTGTGCCACATCCCCCCCCCCCCCCCCCACACACACACGGCTGTCTAACTAGGTCATCTACCCCACGACGCCATTAACCTTCTAAATCTGTGTGATGAAGAGACCCCCACCTCCCCGAAATACATTTTCATACATCATGCAACCCAGCTAATGAAACCTGGGCCATCATCCGAGGTAATCCATCAAGGGGGTTGGGGAGCAAGGAAGAAATATATGGATAGATACCGTTGGGGGGGGGGGGGGGAGTGTTTAAAGGGCAACGGTGGGGGCGAGAGAGAGAGAGAGAGCGAGAGCAAGACAGAGAGAGAGAGAGCGAGAGCAAGACAGAGAGAGAGCGAGAGAGCGAGAGAGCGAGAGAGAGGATGATAAGGCTAAATGACAGGCCCAAGACAGTTGGTCTGCCTGCAGCACTGGGGCAAGTCCTCCTGCCCAAAGTGAGGCACACGCTACATTGGACCAGTTCACAGCTTCAAAAACACTTGCCTATGTAGTAGTGGTATAGGCCTTACGGTGGATTTGCATGGAAGTGGTTTCCACTGAGCTACATGGACTAGACCCGCCGGTGTGTTCTGGAGGGATGTTCATTCCTGGGTGGCAGCTGAACTAATGAGCCTTTAGCCTCACTGGCACCAGGCGGGGTGCCCCATTGTGCACGACCCTGTGCTAACGTGCACAGGCGCACAGTCATTGCCAGCGTCCATATATGCAGGAGGAGAATCAATAAACACACCATGGAAGAATGAAATCCTCCTTCCTTCCCCTTTCCTTGTCTGCCAAACCTTTGCCTTTAATCTCGTGGAGGTAAAGCCCATCAGACAGACAGCGCTCCTTTGTCTTGTTTGCTTTCGGAGTGTGCACGTACCCATGAAGAACCCAAAACAAGCTAGCTAACAAGCCAGCCAACAGAGCTCATCACGGTTCACACACACACACACTTTCTGACAATGAGTTACATACCTGTTTGTGCATCTCAATGTTGAGCCCATAGGACATCTCGTAGTACTAAGAAACAAAAACGGAAGAGTGTTATTCAAGTGTTACTTGAATGGAAGGGAAAAACAGAATCGATGTACCTAATACTGGTTCACTACGAAAGCACAGCATAAAATCAAAGACACATGACCATTGTATATGTAGCAATTGTCCTCATTTAATGTTCTCTAACATGTATTCTGATGCCTTTGGGTGTATTAAAATGTAAATGGATCACTGCCATTAGCCTGTGTATCCAATGGTCAGACAACCAGAATCAAGGAAGGCCTGTGAGTATATCTTACAGACTTTGCACACCTTTCATTTTTAACATTGTTTCTCACCCCCTAACCCTGGTTCCTCGAAGTGCAATAATATTTAACAAACGTACTGCAGCATTTGGTTAAAGTCAATCGTTGCGAGTACAAACAAGATAAGCACACACATTTGCCCTTAGTTGCATAATTTGCAAGATATGGCATTTACTTTTTCCGAGTGTTTGTCGACTGGTATTTTCTGTACTACTGTGAACCTTTGAATGGGATCAATGTTGCGGTGAAATGGTAAGCACCACTTCTTTTTTGCTGCAGTTGACACACAGAGCACTTTGACTTCCGTGGGTTTAATTTTACCCATAACAGCCATGAACATGTCCCACAGTGGAAACCCACCGTCACGGGAAAACTACAGTCCACAGAAGCATGACTTGACTGAAAATAGGTATCCAAAATATGTTACAAAAGCTTAAAGCTTAACGCTAAGGCTGCATATGGAGGGTTGGGGGAACCCCATGATTCACCTTGGAAGAGTTATAAACCATACAAAAAAACTCCAATAAAACGTTCTGATTATTGTACACATCCAGCACACCGATCATTAGCCCCGTGGGGGAGGAAAGGGTGGGTGTGGGAATGGGGGGTCATAAAGAGGAATCCAGAACAAAAGGCTGGTGGAGGCCAGTGGCTGTTCACATCCCACACTGATCGGACGTTTAAACCCCAGCTGGATTCCCCCCCGTCCGTCCGTCCGTCCGCTATAGCTCTCATAATGCCTGTATATTTCAACAAAAATGCTAGCATGCAGGCACACCGCTACCTGTTCACTTTATGCTAATGCTAAAAACATTCGGGACAGCCATGTTTTCCATTTTCCTTACCATGACATAGTGGCGCTGCATTTCTGTCTTCTCATTTGCCAGCTTATCGTACTCCACTTTGAGGCTGAGAGAGGGAATAAAAAAGGATTGGAAAGTATAAACATTGGTGAATATTTGTGGGGTTGTAAGAATATTATAGTTTATATCTATGTAATATATAATTTATATATCTTTGTGTAGTTAAGAGAGATAAAGCACATATATAGCACAGATAGGCTCTACAGGTAATACCAGTGTACGCTACACATCTGCTCCAAAAAGGCACAAATTAGTAAAAGTTAATGCATTCTATTGTTTGTAGAAAGTAAAGAAATTTCTTCATTACCTGTGATACTGGGCTTGCAGAAACTGGAATTCGTCTTTAATTCTGTCACAGGACTCTGCCACTGTAAACTTAAATCCAGGCTGACCTGGCTGGTGAGGTGCCTGCAAACGCATAAATCATACAACTGCTGTAAATGACCCGGCCACACCCTTTTTGCTCTACCAAACCACAAACACATTTTTGTCCATTCGCCAGAGACCAACGACTCAGCGTTGTTTTATGGTCTCATCTTCCCTTTAGCGCGTAACCTGTTTTTCCCCCTCCGGCTGAATGGTGGTTTGTCTGTGTGCACTGTTAGCTGTCCAAGTGTTCCCAAGAGCCCTGCCTGGCGGTTGCTTTTATAATGGTGGGAAGAACTACTATCACTCAACAGCGTGTGCGATGACAGAGGCGGGTCATTGAACGCTCTTCAAAGCACACTGTCAAGGGGTAGGGGTAGTGGTGATGGGGTGGGAAGCGGCAGGAGAAGATATTTTAATTTGTATTGTGGATTTTAGTGGATTTTGCGGGGGAACAACGTCTGCACATCTAACCAACAATAAATAAACTTGGAGATTAAATTACGCAGGGCGATTGTTGGAAATATGCTGATAGTTATTTGACACACACATAAACACAGGTGTGTGTGTGTGTGTGTGTGTGTGTGTGTGTGTGTGTGTGTGTGTGTGTGTGTGTGTGTGTGTGTGTGTGTGTGTGTGTGTGTGTGTGTGCGCGCGCGTCAACTCGACGTTCTAACCATAAATAGTAAGGTGCAGCTCACGAGCTTGCTATGACAAGCTAATTAGGCTACACTTTGAAGGCGGTGCGCGCGGCGCACACAATTGACAAATGGTGACAAAGAGCGCTACTTACCGGATGCCGGCCTTGTGGATACATGTCGAATCCTCCTCACGAGTAAACAGGGTTTTTTTCTCTCCCGCTGTACCGCTGAACGTGCGGTAATCACCGCCACCCCTCCCTTCACACGCAGGATGGCGGCGGACAAAGCACCGTCCTCGGTTGTCAGGGGTACTCGTCGACCCCAATGACTGGATGTCCCCGGGTCTTCGATTGCCTATGTGTTACTGTATCGACACAGAGAATATAACATAACTTACAATTTAAATCAGAATCCACCTTACGATCGCCACGTTAAATGAGCGCCGACATCGTTTGTTTTGTCAACTAAAATCGAGCCGATTCGGCTGTCCTTATTGTGTAGGCTATTCATTTGTTGTACTGCGAATCGGTCGCAACAAATGTGTTATTACAATATATAGGCCTACACTACACTCAAAGTTAAAAGCCGTGATCCCACAAAAATGACAGAACCATCGAACATGTGGAATTAAAAGGCATTTAACAAATAGGAAGTCGTTTACAACCAGAAAACAGATGCAACGGTAGTTTTAGGTCCGGAAGATCATAAATAGCCTACAAGAAGCTGCACTTTCAAAGTGGGCTGCCATAAAGCCACACCAACACCCGTCTTGTTAGCGGCTCTCTTCATGTCGCCTCCTTTTTTTTTTTTTACCTTTGTGTCGAATGATTTCTCTCCTCGCATGTAGTAATGTGTCCACAGAAAATGTTCAATATCCTTCGCGTATAACCTTCCACGGTGACTGATATGGTAAAAACTCAGTCGGATTTGTATGTAATTCGAGTTGCCCCTCACGAGTCCTTTGAAACCCTATGGTGATCCCGAGGCGCAGCACGACCTGGTGGTGGAGAATGTCTCTCCGTCCAATCGGACGGCGGAAACCCCTCGAACGAAAAGAGTTGTTGACCGCATAGAACTTTAAAGAATGCTTGTATCGTCTCCAATGATGCCACACCCGAAGCCCAGTTTGTGAAAAAAACAAAACAAGAAAATCGTCTAAAAGAATGGTGATTTGAGATATCTTCGTCGTTCCGACATCTGCCAATTGCTTGCATTCGTTTTCGCCGTCGCTTGCTGTACCACACACAGACTGTGCACTGACATGAGGACTCCGCTGCCGAGAGGGGGCCTTGAACACACCAATTGGGTTCTCCGAAGGAGTTTAGTCTTATTGACCAATCACAGCTAGTGATCCCCACGTGGGGACACTCACTACGCGGCTCTGACTGGTCGGTGGAACATAACCTTATATGTGCGCCATTTTGGATCAGAGCTAACGTTCAACGATCTCATCCCGACAACTTGTTCAAAACAAAAGTAATATTTGTTTAGCTTATTCCCAATGTTTTAATCTTATATCAGAATGTAAGGATGTCGCATGGTGTGTGATTTATATTAAATGTATAAGACCGAATACAAATTTAGCAACAACTGTTTAAAGGACAATAATATGTTATTCAAAATATATGCTTGCATAACTTTTCGAAGAAATGGGCTGAGCTGGTATTTAAAATTCCTGTTTAAGATACATAAATAGTTAGAAAATGGATGCATTGAGTTTGATCATATGAAGGACATTTGTTGTGTCTTATACAGATCAATAACAAGAACACAATTAGAAGAAGGGCAAAAACCATTTAATCTGTCGTTGAATGTCTTTTGAACGAATTGATCAGCCTATTCCTAACGAGACCTCAAGCTTCCACAAGCTTTCATATCAGCAGCACTAGGTAAGCTACAACACGTCTGCGCCCGAGGACACCAGCCTATCACGTGTTGCTCACTATGCACGCCCCCACGTGGGGTTTTCTTTCCTTTCACTGCCGTTTATCCAATGGCGGCGCAGCTGGCTCGCCATTGGTCAAAAGCTAGAAAAGCTGTCAGTCAGTATCCCATGATGTCAATTAAACCCACGTTGGCTTCGGCGCTGACAAATGCCTCTGCTACTCTCCCTCCTGCCGGCGAATAGTGCCTGGAATGGCTGCTTAATTAGCTTCGAATGGCTTTTCCTTCCAGCTCAAACAATCTGTCACTACCATGTGGTAAAAAGAGCCGTGCATGAAACAAAAGCAGGGGGAAAAAAGCTAGTAGAGGCTAAATATCAGTTTGATTTTCCCCTCCCCCACGAATAAATTTGTAATGCTGCAAAAACAAAGCTTTTACTTCCCTCAAACACTGGTTTGTTGGAGTCGTGTTTCTTCTCTCTTGTTATTAGAAGTAGGATATTTATTTGCGCTTTGTCCTGTTCTGCAAGGGTATTTCCCACAAGCAAGCCCTACAGTCGATAGATGGATAGATAGATAGATAGATGGATAGATGGATAGATGGATAGATGGATAGATGGATAGATAGATAGATAGATAGATAGATAGGTATAGATATAGATATATTTACTTTGTTCTTACAAAATGCATAATGGACTAGTAGGCTATAGGACTTGTTCATCAAAATGCCTCATGGGAGTTTTTTGTTGAGGATCCGCCATATTGAGAGGACTCAAGAGAGTTGTAGCATTGTAAATCCCGAAATCAATGTAAACATACCACAACCTAGGCTAATTGCAACTGTTTTTACAAGTCTCAAATGAGAAACCCAGTAGCAGTTTCATAAACAACGTATTTCCAAAATGACAAATTATTTCACGAAAATGACCAAATCATTACCAAAAATAAACATCAATACCAACACAATGACTAACATTCTAATGCCATAATGCTTCTAAAATGGAGGCGGTCATTGGTTATGAACTTCACATTCGCTATTAACCCATATAAGTGATTCTGATGGAACGGAGCAGTGGGAAGCACTGTAGCCTAGTGCTTGGTCAACTGACATGTAAACAAAAAGAGTAACACATTGTGCTACATCCTACATGAAGGTCAGTGCGAAAAAGAGAAATTCAACTGAAATGTCACAATGCTTATTCAAGCAAGTGTTCAAACATATAGGAGTTAAACATAAAGGAGTTAAACATAAAGGAGTTAAACATATAGGAGTTAAACATAAAGGAGTTAAACATAAAGGAGTTAAACATATAGGAGTTAAACATAAAGGAGTTAAACATAAAGGAGTGCAGGAGCAATGGTCTGTTGTTTCGAATGCTCAGAAACTGGAGTAAAGACAAAATTAGACATATTTGCATAACCCTTGATCACAGTTGTCTCGAAAGAGGATTCACAGCCTTGTATACATTTAACACGCAAAGAAGCCCTGGCAACAACCATTGACTCTTACATTTGCTTTTGTTTTTAATAAAATGCAGATGACAGAAAGGTAGACAGATTTCCAAATATATTGCAACATTACAAATGGGTTAAAAGTCATAGGCTACAACTATATCTAGTGAGCTGCAATCGGAAGCTGTTGCCTAGCAACGTTTACTTCCCTATTTATGGGATATGGTTGGAAGGGATAGTAGCTATATGTGCAGCCAGTGTGTGTTTGTGTGTGTATACACGTATATAATATATCCATATAATAAATATTCACACACGCACACGTACACGCACACGTACACACACACACACACACGCGCGCACACACACACACACACACACACACACACACACACACACACACACACACACACACACACACACACACACACACACACACACACACACACACACACACACACACACACACACACACACACACACAGATATGACCACCTTACACATCTTATGCTTTTCTATTTTAGCAAAACAGTTTTGGGACATACTGCAAGAAATTAATAGCCAATGTAAATTGGTTTTCTTAGAGATGCAATTGGTCTTTACAATTGACACACTGGGTTAAAGTTACAATGTTCCACCAATCAAGACATAGAAAATCTTTACTTGTAAATTGCTATTTGTAAAATCTCCCCCACCCACTGCTATCATGGTATAGTAGCATCATTAATTATAAAGATTGTTGGTCAAGTAGTGGTTTAGCGATATTGACGCTGAGGTCTCTGGTATAGGCATGTGTAAGTCCAGTATATGGATCGGTCAGTGGTCTCTATAGGACCCTGCAAACACAAAGCTACAGTAGATGAAATATGGCTTGGTCATCTCACACTTGTTGGTGTTCTTTGATAGTGTCACTCACGCATGCGCACGCACACACACACACACACACACCGCAAGCAAACACGCACAAACGACACACATTCTAACAGAAACCGAAAGCCAACACTTTTACTCCCACTCAATAGAGAAGTGGCCTAGATTAGGCAGCAACAAAGTCGTGGGCTTCACCACTGGGAAAAGGGCGGGGAGGTGGTGGGATGGGGGTCTTCCACCCTCGTAGACCTCTGCACTGTTTATTTACACTGGAACCCCAGACGCTGCGGAGCTCCGCACCCTAAGGCACTATGCAAACATTAAGGCTATTTGTGGAGGTGGTTTTAATTCTACCCAGCGCTACGATTGGCTGCTTTCTCCCCTCATCTCTGTATGGGCTTGGCCACTAGATTCCTGCAGCCCCCGCCCCCATCCCTTCCCCTTTGTAACCCCTTCCTCCAACACCACCACCGACTCCACACGGGCCTCAAAGTAAATATAACAGCTGTATATTTTCAATGGTTTTAGTGGCTGTTAAAGACTGAAATCCCATTTGTTCTGCCTCTGCGGTACCGCGTTCTCTGTGCAAAACCAATCTCCAGTACCAAGACCACAGCGTCTGTGGCCAACCAACACTGCCTCCTTCCAGCTCTCCCTCGCTCGCTACAACGCCTTGATGCTTACCCAGATGGGGAAGCCGTTATGCACGCTTATCAAGAGGTCTTCGCCGTAATAACAAGGAGAAGAAAGAGGCTCCGGTATACAAAGCTAACACACCTTGCAGCAGGTGTGAAGGTTATTAACCATGGTATGATGAGTCACTTCTTCGGAGTGTTAACTCGGTTTAGTGCGTTTTCTTGTTTCGTCGTCTCACCTTCTTGGGGCTCGTCTGATATTAGCATCCATTAGAGGTATTGGTTCATCCACCTATTTCGTTTTCAAACACCACGCCAGTGTAGTATAGTCGGTCGGGGCTTCTCTCCTAAGTGTAGCAGAAAATCAGGGTCTATATTCCCATGGTGGTCTGGCGCTTTTTTGTAGCTCACCCGCTGTTTTTGGATTATTGACATGCTTTTCGTAGGCGAGTTGAGGCCATGAAAGGGGACACATTCCTGTCCACAATGGGCCCAGTAAGTGGCGTGGGGAGCCCGCAGGCGTGGATGGGGTCCCTCGACGAAACCCTGCAGCTCGTCAGCCGTGATCAATACAAACAAGATGAAAGGCCTCTTATCAAAAGAAACAAATGCAGACATGGCACAAATTATAATACAGATGCCGTTGTTTCTGCTTTTATGACTGGAAGTGATAAAGCCGATAAAGTCCATCCATTTGTAATTTTTGTGTGTGTGAAGAGGTAAAGATAGTGGAACATAAAAGCAAATCATAGATTCCGAGACACTATGAATGTATCTTCAATTGTCGGAGTAAATACAAATCTCAACGTCATGGAGCATTTTACAGTTAAATTAAAACGGTTCAGTTATAATGTGGTTCGGTGTTTCATTTGATATTAATGAGTTTGAAACTGATCTGCCACCTGGTTTGGCTTGTGATGTCAACGGTGGCTCCCATTGTGAGTGAGTGCGAGCCAACCCTGCCGCCGCGAGGCTCTTCAGAGAGCTGGTGTTATTTTTGGTGATTACAGTCCAAGTGGCGGCTCTCCATCGCAGGTCAACAGAGTGACCCCTTCCTGTTCTTCAGCTGGAGTGTGAGAGAGGAGCAGGGGTAGGAGGTGGGCCAGACTATAATTGTGCCTCTTCCCATGTAAATGATAACGCAACAAGAGCAGTAATGACAATCACAGTTGGAAGCAGCTTGTCTACACAGTGGCGCTTGAGAACATACTATCTATAGATAATGAATGGGGAATCGGGGATATGGGTTTGTGATGTACACATGTACATCCCTGAACACATCCTAATGGCTCCTGGAGTGTAATGTATGTCCATGGGATATACAGAAGCCAGCGATCGTCACATTAAAATATGCATTATATGCAGTCATTTAGCAGATGCTTTAAATCCAATATGACTTACAAGCAAGGATGAAGGACATTCCAGTCCATACAATCAATATTGGAGTGGGCAAGCACATTATCGAAAAGACTGGACATAGTATACGCTATATATATACTATAGTTTACACTATAGGATCCAGAACATAAGGTTAGTAGATTTAAAGCATTGGGTTTTATTATTAGTGGTAGTTAAGGGCCTAATAGGAGAATATAAATTCTAATAAATAAATCGACTGAAAATGGTATCCAAAAAAACGATTTATTTCACGACAATGTGTAGAGGGAACCGCCCTTTGATGACTCAAACAGTAAAATGCAACAGCGTGCCGGCAGCCGAGTGTTAATTTCTTGAAGCAAAACAGTTCGCCAGCCCAACAGCTCCATTTTCCAAGCCAGCTGTCTACTAAGCCTGTTCAGAAGCCCCCGGTTTGCATGAACAAATGTTCTCTGTGATGAAGATAAGCAAATCATCTTGCAGTTCTGTCCTGACAGATTAACACGTTCCTTCCATACTAAATGTCACCGCAGCTCCGCGCTTAGCAGCTTGGTTTGATCAATCTTGATTAAGAAGGAAAATGTGCCAAGCATCTACCAGAAAGGTCGGTAGGCAATGGCTAAGGGCCTGTGCTGGCTCAATACAACAAGGCTAGCGCTGCATTTAACCGAGCCCTCAACATCATGTTCTGGGATCTACATCTTAATGTGTTTTAGTTAGCTGAATGCTAGCAAGCGATTGGATTGTTAAATGACTCCCAATTCTGCCCAAAACCCCTCTGTTTTCAAGTAAGGTCTTTGTGGGTTTGTGAGTTTCACATACATAAAAGGGTTCCACATAAATGGAAGATGAGGAGACATGAGTGCAATGGGAAAGTTTGTGCTTATTGTGTAGAGAAGGCAGGGTACTTTTCCTCAAATCCATGACTAGGGCAAAGGTAGAATTCTCTCGATTGCCAGGAGAAGAATAAGAGCTTTGTTTTTTCCTGAGGGAATGCTTGCGGAGGTCCAAGGGCAAACATCTCTGGCTGTGCATCACATCACTATGAAAGCCACGACTCCCATCAGATCTCTATCGAGCTACCAAGCTACCGAGCCCCTAGCTCGGCTTATCCCGAGAATGATAGGGGAGATGGTAAGCATGGTTGAGGGATAATTGAGCCGTCATGCAGTGGGTGCTCCTCTCCAGTGGACCTTGGGAGAAAAGAGCAGGAAACGAAGTTGTTGCGATGAACCCTGGAGACCACCCTATATTCGAAAAGTCCATTTGTTTCCAACGGTTACATTTGCAGTTGGTTTCAGTGTGGTCCATCAACATAAATTGACATAGAGTTACAACAAGGTATGGTTTTAACCAGCACACCAGCCATCTTTCCTCATAAAACTCACACAAGGTTGTCTGTCCTCATACAATCAGTGTTTTACTTTGATATTCATTACAATCAGCCATATAAAATATGGATTATTTCAGGAAACAATCAACAGTATTATAATAAATAAATAATAAATACAATTCATATAGCGCTTAATATGGTACTTTAAGATGCTTGAGTATAAAATAAGCTTAGTGTATGGAGATCGGGCACTTTGTACAAACACACATTCCAGGTTGAAATCTCAGTTGGCTTCAAAACAAAAGGAAACCTACCATCCAACACCTCATCCCCATCCAAACACGCTGTAGTGCGGGCTAGGGTGCAGCACCTGGGCTCTGTCATCGGGGCGGTGCTGTTAGACCACATGTAAAGAAGGTGGAAGAAAATAGGCTCAGGAGCAATACGTCCCGAGGCCATTTGGTTGGTACAAAATGTTAGTCCTCATGAAGTGATCCACCCAAGCAGCTGTCCTGTCAGAGCTGGAACAGTTCCAACAGGATCAACTCAGCGTCCCCATGACTGCAGGCACTTGATGACCTGAAAGATTGCCGGTGTAAGGATCCTGTTCTGCAACTGCAACAAATTCAGCGTGCCTTTCTGATGTGCAGACCCTCGCCCCAGGTGTGTTGGTTAGAGATTGAGTGACTTGTTCTCGGATGGCCACTTCATTCTGTGTTTTTATTTAGTTATTATCTGCCGGGAGGAGACTGAATATTTGGAAAAAAACAGACAGAGATTTGTAGTGGTTGAACAATATGGAATAATGTGGAACCACCGTAACCGGCATTTATTCTACCGGATCCACGTCAGGTACAGTGCTTGGTTGTAAAATGGTCACTTAGAAATCATGTCTTTAATCACCAACCATTGCCATTACTTTATGTCATAATGAACGGGTACAGGTCCATTACTTAGTATCAATGGATGTGTCAAACAGGCCACTCTTTGGCTCAAGGATTTCTTTATAACCAGATAATAATCTGTAAATGTAGATTATAGGATTGAAATGGTATCCTATGTAAACTGAGTGCATATTGCAGAGGTGTATTGTCAGTTGGGATCGGCTACATGAAGGGGAAGCCTTCTAGTCAGAAGGACTGCTATTCTCTTTGGGTTGCTATGTTCAAACCAGCTATTTTAGGTATTCAGTTTGTATGTGTTCCTGGTCTCATTAAATCTGTCAACAGTTGCAATAACACATCTCAATTGTATTTATGCTGCTGAAGTTTGTTTCCAACTGAGCTGGCACAAACATCTGGGTCTGGCACACCACGGCCTGCACCCTATTATATGAAAACAAAGAAAACCAACACAGATATGTACCCATATATCTCTGTGACGCACTAGCTCTAGATGTCAATGAATAACAAGCAGAGACCAAGTATCCATTCAATCAATTTAAATCACCTGTTTGTTTGGGCAACCCAAAGATCTTTGTCTGTGTGCTATAAAATCTTCTTTCATCAAGTCAGCTATCAGAGAGCGGAAAATGGTTTCCAAGGGAACAAACCACCCCACATGTAACCTAGATGGGGCTGTGACATCCGGGAGTAGAGTATGAGATCTTGTATTGCCTTGCACTCAAATATGCGCTCTGGTTTGGGTGCATGCTCCTGTGAACTATACTGTTTTATTTTCCTCTTCTTTTTTTTTTCTGGGTGGGCGGGTTCACTCTTGTGGGATGAATGTGAGAGGTAAATCACCTGGGAGATTGCAGCCGGCCCATTGATTTCATGGGCCATCAGATAGCGTCTGGACTTGCTGAGCACATGCCCTTCAGCCCTGAGAGAAGGCTATCATTTAGCCAGATCAATAGCCGTTATTACCCCACTCCACCCATGGCAATAAATTCTGAACCCACCATATTGTCTCCAAGGAGAAGCGATGGGAAGCATCTCTGCAGTTTCCAGTGTAATTACAGTATTCTCATGTGAGATGGAACACCAGGGCACAACTTAACAAGCCCCAGCAAATCATCCCAAATGCTCTCCATGCGCCATGATGGAGCTATTGCGAAGGAGTTAGCTGAACTCCCCGTTAGCTAACTGTGGACCATCCTTGCAGTCTAAAAAGGTAGGTTAATACTGTATACGTTTGCCAAGTGCATCACATGAATATTCTATGTCAGATTCATGTCCAATTATTCTAATGATGACGATTTTTATTTTTGTAGATGCTTTTAAGACATCTAATTATTAAAAAAAAGAAATAAAGTGTTAAAAAATCATATGGGACTGCATTCTTTTGGAGTGCGGTCTCCTTATGAAGCCAAATGTGAAACTGTAGGCAGTGGTAAAGACAAAACCTCATATCTAGGATACATTCACACTGGAAAACGTTTTAATCTCATACAATCTGGTGCTTATTATCACATACACACACACGCACGCACGGACGCATGCACGCAAACACACACGCATACACGAGCACACACACACACACACAAACACACAGGTTGAACTTTTATTCTTACCACACTTCTAAGGGTATTTCTTCCTCTATCTTTCTACCTATATATACATGTACAAGTCTTGTGCTAATATCTCCAAGCTGTCCACCAAAGAGTAATTCTGTTGTTGTTTTCCACCCCCCTTCTCCGCTCTCTCTCCTTCTTCTCTGTCTCTCTGTGTTTCTCGGTCCCTCACCTCCACCATGTTGAGTGCTATTATGTTTCCTCTCACTCGCAGCTTTGCAGTGCCCCACTTATCACTGGGCTGGCAAGTAGCCCAATGTCCATCACTTTCCTCTTCTTTTCTCTCTCTCCCCCCCCCCCCCCCCCCCCCCCCCCCCCTCTCTCTCTCTCTCTCTCTCTCTCTCTCTCTCTCTCTCTCTCTCTCCTCTCTCTCTCTCTCTCTCTCTCTCTCTCTCTCTCTCTCTCTCTCTCTCTCTCTCTCTCTCTCTCTCTCTCTCTCTCTCTCTCTCTCTATACAGCGTCCTCTCAGCTCAAGCACCCAACTCCTTCTGTTATGAGGTGGCAGCTCACTTAAAATGCTCAACAGCATGGGCTTAATAGGGGACAGAGGAGTGTGTGTGTGTGTGTGTGTGTGTGTGTGTGTGTGTGTGTGTGTGTGTGTGTGTGTGTGTGTTTGTGAGTACGTGTGTGTGTATGTGTGTGAGTGTTTCTGTGCATGTGGGTGCATGCATGTGTGTGAATGTGTGTGTGTTTGTGTGTGTTTTAATGTGTGTGTGTGTATGTAGCAGCACCTGAGTCAGTCATGGCTCTCAAATTGTCATCAATCACTATCTGTCACGTGACAGTTATGTCGATTAATCACCGCATAATTAACTTTCTGTGTGAGGATTTGTATGAGTTTGTGACTTTAAGTTTGTTTGTGGGGAGGGGTCGTCTGTGTGTATGTGTGTTTGTGTTTGTTTTTGTGTGAGCGTGTATCTTTATGAAAACCAATTATGTGCGTACACCAAACTGTAGGTGCACTGCGTTGTGTGCATAACCAGATTCAGACATGAGTAGCATCTGAGCCCCCCCCCCCCCCCCCTGGAGCAGTAAGGCCCGTTAAAGTGAGTGTTTAGAATCCTGGCGGTGTGATCTGAGCCCCGAGATGTCTGTTGACAAGGGGGCATACGTGAGGTAAGGTGAGTCAGGCCACTGGGACTCGACGATGGCGGGCGGGGGGTGGGTGGGGGTTGAGCCCTTGGTTTGCTTTTAACACCATGGCATCCAAAAGTTGATAACTCTGTCCAAGGCCAGGGGGGGGCCGGCCCTGCCCCCTGCGAGGGGGACACTGAGGTCTTAATCCTAGGGATCCTGGTGAGGGTCTGGCCTTGGTAGTTATAAATGGGATAGGGGGTGTCGACCCTCTGTGAGGGCAACAACATAGACACGCTGATGTTATGTTGTTCACTGCAGCCAATATTTAAAATGGGGGATATTTGCATGCTGCGGGTGTGGATTAATTTCATGAATCCTGCAGCTACAATTAATTCACGAGAGAGTTACCGTTTCACTTTATCGCAATGCCATATCTCGGATGTTTTCAATGTTTGCAATGCCAGCCGTTGTCTGTAATTGTAAATAATGAAAGTAAAAAATATAAAATGAAAAAAACTCAAATGAAAAAACAACTTTGAATCTCTCTTATAAAGGAAATGTTAATAGAAATCGCCAGGCTGATGGAAAATTACGAGTCTCATTAATAATAGAATTGAAAAGAATTGATAATAGATTGAAAGTTTTTGAAAATGTGATGTTTTATCGTTTTGTTTGTCGGGATCACACCCGTGTTTTGAGTTAAAAGGTTAAACAACCTCAGATGTTTTGGCTTTAAAGTAGCAGTGTGTAGAACTAAATGGCATTAAGCAGACTTGGCATAAATGTAGTATAACATTTATATAAGTATATTTATATTTATTTATAAGTATAATTTGATTAGTGTATAATCCCATGGAAATAAGAATTGTTGTTTTTCCTACACACTTCAAAAACACTTCAAATAAATTCAATAATACAGTTTGACGTATTCAACCACTCTTCAAAGCCTTTCACATGTGAAGAAATTGATCATGAACATTGAACAAGGCCACATCGGGTCAGGGTTGTGGTGGGGACTGCACCTCAATATGAAACCAAAATACATGTATGCAAGACTATAACTCTTTTTTTTAATTATTCATGCAGATAATGCATTTAGTTCTTTGCCCTTTTTTTCTTTTTTCTTTTAAAGGCAATATTATGTTAATAAGAGAATAGAAACAGGCGGCCCATGGGACACTTGACACGCAGGAAGAACGAGTGTGTGTCTTTAATGAAGAGATTACTGCTAATGCACCCTGCTGTCACTTCTGCTCCTGCGCTACGTAGTCTTGGACGTTAATGGTGGAGCCTCTTTGCTGGTTTTACTGCCAGCAATGTTGTGTCAGAAGACATGGTGCTTTATAATTCACAGGACCCAGAGGCGTTCATCATACGGCATGCTGTTCGACAGCCATGCCTCGCAGAGCAAGGAGACAACTTGTCTACAAATAATAGTTTTGGTAAAAACTATGATGTATCAGTGCAACAGTAATGATTTAGAACAAAGTTAATCAAAACAACGAGCAGCCCTTATTATAATTTGTCAGAATTATGATATTACTATTGTTGGACCAATCATGAGACAGTTAAAGGTTCAACTTTTGTCAACTGAGCCATTTCGGGCTGCACATTGTAGAACATTCTAATAACCCTAATAAATGACCAAACTACCAGGATTACACAAGCTTTAATTTTTCGCCTTACCACTTGTATGCCTCTGTGAAGAGTATAACCTTATTTACCTCTGCATTAATGAGGTAACTAGGTTAACCAGCATAACCTTCGGATTCTAAGAGATGAACATCCACTAGCGAAAGATATGCTGCCCAATAGAGTGAGAATATTCAGTAAGTTGTGCACAATATGTTTCTGGCATTTAACAAGCCATAAATAATTCACGATAAGGTCATACCTCCGGGGAACTATTTGGGGTGTCACTTATATCACCGCTGCTGTGTTCTTCTCTCCCACATAGCGGACATTCTCGGTTGACACTTTGCTTTCCCGCGCTGCGATGGGTTGCGGCTAAAGTGAATATGCAAAGGAGGTGTTTCTCTGCGTTCACGAGCTACGGAGCTGTCGAGTGGTGGTGGCGGAGGCTGTCGCCAGAGGGGGCCTCGCTGAGATCACAATTAAGCCGTCAGTGGCGATAGTCAAGGACACCCTCTTCAGACCGTTCCCTCATTCATTGGGATCTTTGGGAGTGAACCTGGTGCTCCTTGGTAGCCAGGTTCAAGTGGTTGTCAGTGGACGACAGACGTCCTCTTCAGGGGGATTAACCTACCCTGAGAAGAGGAGGAGGAAGAGGAGGTGGAGGAGGAGAAGATGAAGAAGTGGAGGAGGTGGCGGATAAGAAGGAGAGTAGGAGTAGAAAGAGGAGGAGGATGACAGAGGGATGTGTTGAACAGGAGAAGAGGACCAGGAGGAGGTTGGTAAAAAAGGAGGTAACATTAGCAAACCGGATTGTATGTGCTTTGGCATTGCTTTGTATGCACACACACACACACACTTCCAAAAACAATACAGGAAAAGGTGTGAAAATGTCATTACCTTTGTTCGAACTAAGGAAATTATTTAAATGTGTCTGTTGAAAGGCAGGTTGTAAAAGCATCTAAAGATGCAGGCTAATAAAGATGAGAATAAACCCAGTTAAACATTGAACGAATGTTTTGAGTTGCAGAGGTTGTTCAAAAAGAGTGTGTTTATGAGAAAATATTGTTTAAATGTACATGTTGCTGCAGAGCTTAATGTGGCCTTATACTTGAAAAAGATTGCTGTAACCGATGAACTGGTGAACACAGAAGGTGAACTTCATTTAATTGTATCCCTGTGCCCAGGTCTCAGCAGGCAAAGATTGGATCCCCAGGGGTAAGAGACTTCCAACAAGAAGACAAAATGAGGCTATCAATGTATTCAGA
The DNA here is from genome assembly GCF_902167405.1 of Gadus morhua. Taxonomy (NCBI): domain Eukaryota; kingdom Metazoa; phylum Chordata; class Actinopteri; order Gadiformes; family Gadidae; genus Gadus; species Gadus morhua. The sequence continues at coordinate 18,378,212 of NC_044061.1, forward strand.
AGAATGTGGCACTGTCTACTGCATGTAGACAAGTTAGTCAGGAAATGAATATGAATTATGAACATTTGCTGAGAATAAACATAAACCTTGCCACACAATTGACATGAAATGTGTGTCATTATTAGACATGGACTGAGATTAATAAAAAAGTATAATAAAAAATATGTTTCCCCGATCACCAGAACCAACTCCTATCGATGTTGGTATTTCCCATGTTACTCCTCTTGGACCTAAAGTCTACTTTATAAAGTACTCACAAGAGAACAAACATACAAAATATGCCTCTCCTGATACATCACCCTGCTACCTATAACACAAAACACAAAGGCTACCTGTCTCTGGAGGCAGCGCCGGAGAACTTCTCTAAATGTAAATTCCACGACCTTGCAGAAAGAAAGGTACATGAATCCTCTGCTTGTCGCCTCCTTTCTTCCTCACCCCCACACAGAGAGACAAGCCAACACCCTTATGAGGCGCGAGCATGAAACCTCCCAATCCGTCTGACTGAGACATGTCGAAAATACACTTGTGTTTTCTCAATCACTTAAGAACAGCGACTTCTGTCAGCACCAACACAGAGGACCAGAGGGACACAGAGCAAAGGTTAGGGGAAAGAGTTAGTAGTAGAAGCAACATCATCATAAATCAGGGTGGTCCAACAGACTTGCTTTCGATTTGCCATTTTAACATAGCAAAAGAAAAATATGCACATCTACAGCACCGTACACATAGTCATGTACTGCAATCTATGTCTCTAGGGTTAGGCCCATCAAGTGCTGATCGCTCATTTACCAACAAAGAAGTAAGGTTGAAGAGTGGCGTGCTGATTGCACTGCTGTCGCGTAGGGCACTGAACAAGCAGCTCCCACCACTGATTATGTAGCTTGGCATATCTGTTTGCAGAACAGTAGGGAGAGAAATATCTTGCTTTAATCACTTCTAAGAATGATTGGGGAAAACAAGTGAAAGTACATAAATAAACAAAACCACGGAAATGTTTGCTTCGCAATTTTTTGGCCAACTTTGTCATATTTTGTTATAGAATTCTATAATGATCTACTTTTGCCGCATGCATTCTCTAACTGTAACGTACATCGTTCACACTCCAAATATAAAGGTTGAAACAATGATGTCCAGAAGACATTTAGATTAGGGTTGGACACACCTCCATGCAAGAGAAAAAGTACACCAATCATTCAGAGAACCTTGGTTCCCTGCCAACAAATACAGCACAATAATTATTGACCATCTGTGCTCCACATTTTGAACAAAGGTTGGAAAAACCAAGGGTAAAGAAGTTTGTTTCCCTCTCTTCTCCTGTGCCGTGAGCCGCCAACACTTAAAAGACTAGATGATGTGCAGGCAGGCAATCTGGATACTTTTCACAAGATAGCTTGATTAAAACCAGCAGCTGAGAAGGCAAACACGTAAAGGGAGTCCTGACTTTCTCAATTCACTGCAGTGCTCCTTCCTGACCCAGAGGAGCAAAGCAGGGGGCTGCATGATGCTTGGACAAGTACTTGATTACCTTCACAGCTGACTGACAAAATGCCAAAAAAGGAAATGATGTAATCAGAGTTTACTCTTTGCGGTTGAGTAAATCGTTACTCTGAAGCTGGCCCAAAGTCACTCTGACTGGAATGGTGCAAATAAACTTGAATCTCAAAAAACATGTAATTCATATGGGCCAGCACGATGGAGCTAAGTGCAGTTGCATAGGCAACTTATAAGACAAAACAAGGATTCTAGGCCACATAGGCAACAATATCAGTATGACAAAAGGGCCTAAAACATAAGCACTCCCCGATGAATTAGCAAAGTGAGGATTGTTCACTTGAATTAGTTGTCCTTAGCCTGAGCTACAATTTAGCCTCAGCGGAGAGTCACTTAGCACTGTTGCCATGGCGCGGCTGCACTGTTCCCCTGGCTGAAATCTTAATGAGACCGCCGCAGGCGTCAGCATCAAAGCAACACCTCTATCTGGTGGTGGACGCAGGATGAAGAAAAGAAAGACGACAACACAAGTAGTAGGAACGAAGCATTACATTTAAATATTTCAGCAGACAATGAACTACAGTGATAACATGGGGCATCACCTGCAGTCTCCTTTGGTTTTGCATCTTGTGTGTCGAAGAAGTATATTAATGGTTTATGCATACACTGAATATCCTGGATGCTTAGGGAAAGCACAGGGGCAATAAAGTACAAAGTACTTTCACCGGAAGAGCAGAACCGTGCAGAACCAAAGCCAATGTTTAAGAATTTTCTTTGGGATTTTCAGTGCATCACACTTCCCTTTATTTGAATCCTAACATTTAAAGGAAATTGGAAATTCCATCATTTTGTGAAACCAAGTCGAAGAAAACTCTTGCATAGGTATGGGAAGATGTGAATAAAGGAATTTAGATATAGAGTTTCTCTGTTGAGGGGGAAGTACAGAAATAGCATCTACCAATTTTGATACATGGCATGATGAAAACGACTTTTACGTAGTACTAATTATAGTTGGAGGTCGCTTTGAACATAAACCATTGCTAAATTACTCGAAATTAGTATAAATGTAATAATAATAATAATAAAAGGGCCATTTACTATAATGGAAAATAACCTGAATTCAAAGGTTTTATAAGCCAAATGTATAGATAATGGGATGTTCAATGTCATTTTGTAATAAGTTGACCTTTACAGAGTAAAGTGTGGCAATGCACGCATAATTCTAATGTGCTTCAAAGTTTGTGGTGCCTTTTGATGGCCACCATTTAGGAAACCAATAGCTTTAATCTAAAAACATATACAGCCTATCACAGCGTATCATATCAAGTCTTTCAAAAAGCCATATTGAGTTGCTGCATAAATGGCAATATGAAATGACACGTTACATTAACAAAATGAACCATGCTGTAGAGAATTTCCTGGGACATTGATTCCGAAATAGATTTGGCTGTACGAGCTGTCTGCCTGTGGGTTACTGTAGGGTTGGAGGTCCTCATCTCTTGCATGAACAAGTACATTTCCTGCTTGTTGTCAAGCAGGGAAAAAAACCTCCAGATATGGAAGCGGTGCACTGTTTACCTTAGAGGGAATCCACAGAACGAGGCCGTCCAATTACCCCGATGTTATTGGATCAGACGGAGGCTGACTCGCCTCGGTTTGTTTTGCTTCGACGCTCACGCTCACCCTTGCTCTGTCTCTCTCTCTGTCTGTCTTCCTCTATCTGTGTCTCACTCTTTCGCTTTCTCCTTGCACCAGAGTGCATCCACAGCACTTTCTTCGTGACGAGTGTGGCCTGTTCTGTTGCGCGCGCTCTCTCTCTCTCTCTCTCTCTCTCTCTCTCTCTCTCTCTCTCTCTCTCTCTCTCTCTCTCTCTCTCTCTCTCTCTCTCTCTCTCTCTCTCTCTCTCTCTCTCTCTCTCTCTCTCTCTCTCTCTCTCTCTCTCTCTCTCTCTCTCTCTCTCTCTCTCTCTCTCTCTCTCTCTCTCTCTCTCTCTCTCTCCTGGCGATCGTTCGTCCGTCAGTTGTCCAGGTCAGAGAGCACTGTGACAGTGATTCAACAGCTCTACACGCACTGTCAAGATAGACCACTGCCCCGGGGGAGGACACACACACACACACACACACACACACACACACACACACACACACACACACACACACACACACACACACACACACACACACACACACACACACTTGAATGCGGATACACATACAGTAATCTTGCCACAAAAACATGCACAACAAAAAACCCACGCACACAGATCTAACAAATTCACTTCCCATCCCACACACACAAATGATGGATGGATGACACACAATTGTACAGACCAAGTCATACATGCATGCATTCAGCCATATTCACACACACAATCGCACACCCATGCATGACTTTCAGGCCAAGACCACACACCTACACACACACAGACACACACACAAACACACACACACACACACACACACACACAGCTAAATCCAATGTCCCAGGCCTGTCAGCCGCAGGTCAGTCAATCTGACAGTGTTCCATAAGACAACAGGTCCTGAGAGACCAGTGAGGCCTCTCTCTCCCTCCCTCTCTCTCTCTCTCTCTCTCTCTCTCTCTCTCTCTCTCTCTCTCTCTCTCTCTCTCTCTCTCTCTCTCTCTCTCTCTCTCTCTCTCTCTCTCTCTCTCTCTCTCCCTCTCTCATAAACACAGGCACACACACACGCATGCACATACATACATGAGACATGCTTGACACCTTCACAGCAAGATGAATACTGATACATACACTTCATAACACACACACACACACCACACACTGAACACTGTCACTCAGCTACCCCTGTTTATCCCTGCATATCTAAAACAGACACACACCCACATACTCACACACACACTTAAATTATTATCACACTAACATTAGCAGCATGCATACACTTGCACTAACGCACATGCACACACTAACATCAACAAACAATGAACAAATGCACACTAGCAGACATGGGTGCACGCAAACCCGCACGCACGCACGCACGCACGCACGCACGCGCACACACACACACACACACACACACACACACACACACACACACACACACACACACACACACACACACACACACACACACACACACACACACACACACACACACACACAGGACCCCACAGGATAGCATGTCAGACAGAGATCTGAGAACACATTTTCAGCTCGGTTGAGCAATCGACCTGCCCTGGGGTCCGCCCGGGTGCCTATCTGGCCTGCCTCACCCAGACCCCGCCTCCCCACCGCCCGGCAACAGCACGCAGCCTCACGGGTCCAGCCAGACAGCCATGGATCCGGGCTCCTCATTCCATAGCAGAAATGAAACACTCAATGCCTCTCGTTCTCTCTCTTAAAGACAAATCTCTATGCTGTTTGTGCCGCAGCCTAATCCAGGGGCCCGACTCATCCTGCTGACCTCTAAGGGATGCCTTGCCCAAGGGATATTCTAAAGTGTTGCTGCAGATATGGCCCAGGGGACCAGGATGTGCCCGTAACATTGACCCTGGACCGGGCCTAGGGTCTGTGGAGTCTCCAGTTGGCACACACACACACACACACACACACACACACACACACACACACACACACACACACACACACACACACACACACACACACACACACACACACACACACACACCCTATGTATACACAGGTGTCACTCTTCATTTTTTGCTGCTTGCCACGTTGCTGCTTATTGAAAAAACGTTCAGAGCATGCAATGTGGTCAAAGAAATAATGAGCATCTGAACAGACTTGCACAGTGACATAGCTTAAACACGCAGGGGCCATTAGCCAGACAAACAGATGACCACAGACGGATTAGATGTCGCTGGAGAATACAGATACGGGCACTAGAAAACTTGTGACAAAAAACAGCTAATTCGCCAGCAGTGTGTCAAATGCAGCATATCCCTCGAAGAAGAAAATAAACTGTGCCGTAAATTGTGATTATATGGGTGATCAAGTTACCAGAGTGTGACATAATTAGGAATTGTGTTACTCAGAATCACGCGTGCAGTTCTGTGTCATCAATGATTTATAGGATTAGCACGGCATTAGCATATCATTAGGCCATCATTAGCATCGCGTTATTAAGGCTTTCCTTTTCAGCTGGAGGGTCAAACATGATACATTTCACATGAGCAAATGTTTATATCAGCCATTGCAATTATTTATTTATGCGAGAATGAAAATGTGGGTTAAGTGTAAGACAAATTAGAACAGAAGAGCTAAACAGAAAAAGGAAAAAAAAGAAAAAAAGAGAAAACAAACCATGAAACCTCTTTTGAAACATTTATGAAAGATGTATTTAGCATTAGCTATCCATTACTTGAAGGCTAATTGAGCCCTCGGAGCTTACACACTGGTATAAGTGCTTGGTGCTTACCGCGGAAGAACAGACTGCTATCGCTATAGCGCTAGCTACAGGTACAGCGAAAGAGCTAGCCCAGGAGTCAGGTGTCTTCGTGAGCAACAGACGCAACTCTGTCAACAGCCCCGATCACTCTGAATACTCATGTTTGCTCCTCTGTGTTCCACTTAGGCCTAGATGTCTGAAAGCCACAGGGGTGAGACGCATCGTAGAGGCGCAGGGGATGTGGTGGGCGAGGTCACGGCAGCACACAGGCCGTTTATGGTGCAACGCCAACTGCATCACAGATGAGGCTGTGTCAAAACACAGACTCAGAATACCTCAGCAACCACACACACACACACACACACACACGAGTTCTCTGTGCCTGAAATGTTTGTGTGTGTGTGTGTGTGTGTTAGGGGGCGGGTGTGTGGGTGTATGTAGTATGCAGGCTTGTGCATCAAGTTGCGTGAGAAAAGAAGCCGCTAGCTTGCAGTTCCTTGTCGTTATTTTTAACCAGCATCGCCGTGGTTGAATGGGGAAGTTTGTCTGTCTGGTAGTACGTCTCTCTCTCTCTCTCTCTCTCTCTCTCTCTCTCTCTCTCTCTCTCTCTCTCTCTCTCTCTCTCTCTCTCTCTCTCTCTCTCTCTCTCTCTCTCTCTCTCTCTCTCTCTCTCTCTCTCTCTCTCTCTCTCTCTCTCTCTCTCTCTCTCTCTCTCTCTCTCTCTCTCTCTCTCTCTCTCTCTCTCTCTCTCTCTCTCTCTCTCTCTCTCTGTAGTGTAAAATAAATCAGAAGGACAACTGGAAAAAACAACCAAAAGAAAGAGAAAGAAAGAGAAAAAGTACAGAAAGGAAGGATCAAAGATAATAATAAATAAACAGACCCTGCATCTTTTGTGTGTGCTTTGATTCAGAGGCATGTAGCGTTGTCACTGACAGTGCTGTTACTATGGAAGTGTGGCACAGAGGAACCTGGCTAGGGAGGGGAGCAGAAGGTCTGCTAATAAGCAGTGTGTGAGTTTGCTATGCTGACAGCAACTAACCCTGTCACACACACACACACGCATACGCATGCACACACACAAACACGGACTACCTAAGGAGAGTTGTGAAAACAGTCCCAGTGTGAGCGCAGTAATTAGACTCCTATCCATTTGCACACAAACCTCTGAGGAGCGGCAGGAGCGGCAGGAGCAGCAGGTGTGTGTGTGTGTGTGTGTGTGTGTGTGTGTGTGTGTGTGTGTGTGTGTGTGTGTGTGTGTGTGTGTACCTCTGCTTATTTTTTATCCGTGTGTCGACTGCACTGTATGTATTGACACAGATATGCTTTGTGTGTAAGTACATTACTGCTCAGAGCTATTGTGCACTTAATTGAGAGTTTGACTTCCTGTGTACGTGTGTGTGTGTGTGTGTGTGTGTGTGTGTGTGTGTGTGTGTACGTGTGTGTGTGTGTGTGTGTGTGTGTTTGTCTGTATGTAAGTATGTCAGTGTGTGTGTGTGTGTGTGTGTGTGTGTGTGTGTGTGTGTGTGTGTGTGTGTGTGTGTGTGTGTGTGTGTTTGTGTGGGGTGTGTGTGTGTGTGTGTGTGTAGGCGTCCTCTTGCATCAACATGAAGCGCACACGTTGACCTCAAAGTTCGACAGTATCTGTCACAGGAACTCGCCAGGCAGGTGTAACTGTAGGAAGGCATCTGTAAAGATTTATCCTGTCTGGGCCGCATGACCAAAGCTGACAGCACACTGTGTGTGTGTGTGTGTGTGTGTGTGTGTGTGTGTGTGTCTGCGTGTGTGTCTGTGTGCGTGTGTGCGTGTGTGTGTGTGTGTGTGCATGTGTGTGTGAGACAGTGTGATATGTATGAGTATCTAAATGGGATCCAAACGCGAGACTCGAGATTTGACCCTACAGCGAATGGCTTGGCCCGTCTCAATCATTCATTCATTCTCAATCAGAAGATAATCAATGATTGATAGTGAAATCCTCCAACTTAACGATATGCTTATTTGAGTTTAAAAAACGATTTCCACAATTACTTTAAACAAGGAATAAGATATGATACCATGTGATCCAGTTTCTAATAGTTCATGTCTCATGATCTGCCCACAGTCTAAAGTACACAGTTACGTTACCGTCATATACACCGAATGTCTTGGGGACACACTGGATAAATAACAGAAGATTCAGTTCCACTAGTTTTGTGCAGCGATACGTATAGTGACAAGGAAATAAGAGCGACAAAGAAGATTCATGAGGAGGTATTAAGACTTTCAATATTGATTAAATTACGATCTATTTATTTGATCATATTGAGTCTGATCATAGTGAAGCAGGTCTCAACAGTGTGGAAAAACCAAACAGCTGCTCTCTGTCCAATGAGAGCTGCAAACACAGACAACAATGTAACCCAGCGAGATTGGCTTTCTGTTGAGTATTATGCGCTCCCAGTAGTTCACAGGCTCCCGTAGGATTAGGAACCAATCATTCAAGAGATGACAAGCCCCCGGGTTTTCACAGGTTGAGGGCTTAGACTCTCACTAGGGCGCTTCATTAATTGCTACGTCTGCTTTACACCTTTGCAAAGCATTGAGGAACCCACCATGTCAATGTAGGCGTGTTTGCGTGTGTGTCTGTATGTGTGTTTGTGTGTTTGTGTGTTTGTGTGTGTGTGTGTGTGTGTGTGTGTGTGTGTGGGAGGCGGGGGGGGGGAATTCATGAGTTCAAGTCTTTGTTAAAGAAAGAGAATAAACTCAACGTGTCACACGAGTGTGTGACTTTAAGCCAAGCGCTTTCGTCAAGTACTTGGAGAGAGAGAATGCTTTCGGCAGAGCGAGCATGCATGTTTGTGAGAGAAGAGAAGTGAAAGGCAAAACCAGAGTGAGTGTTTGTGTGTGTGTGTGTGTGTGTGTGTGTGTGTGTGTGGATGTGTGTGTGTCTGTGTGTGTGCGCGCGCTGTGTACAAACCACAGCTTTGCTCCACGTTGTAATTTGCCTCGCCGCCAAAACCACCGCTGCTTCTGCTGCCTAGCACTGTGGCAGAGCTTAACTTGACTTGGCTGGCGGACTGGCGGACTGACTGACTGACTGGCTGGCTGGCTTGCTGGCTGGCTGGCTGGCGGAGGCTGGGCCCCGGCACAGGCTTATGCGCTCAGCCTGGCTGGCTTGGGCTCGCAGACGGGGTTACGCTAACCCCTGTGACTGTTTGTTTATCTTCGCTGCCCGAACCGACCATTAAAAGTGGGCCCCGAGTCAAAAGCACAGAAACAGTCACTTGTCATGTTCGAGGGCTGTAATTGTAGCTCTCGCGTGATGTTTTTATTTTCCCTCCGACCTCACTGGATAAACTCGAGAAGCCACTTAACATCGGGCTTGGCTCGCCTGGTCCCAGGGAGGGAGAATTAGGCAACACACAGTCAAAGGAGCCATACTCGGCCTCCCCATTTAATTCGTGGCTAGGGTACGCCTGTGCCTCATCGCGCTACACTGCAGCCCTGTCCGGCTCCAACCCAGCCAATCACTGGTGACTCTTCCCCTATTACAGCGTCTCCATCTGCTCTATTTTAATCTCAGCTGTTATTACTGGCGTCCACAATCCGCCGCGTCGCCAACATGTTGCACGCTACCGCACACGTCGTAAATGCTTTGTTTACCGACGCACGCAACGGTCTTAGTAGTTAGCTCCTGCAGGTAGCTTGAAGGTATCACACACACACACACACACATGTGACTCAGTCAGTGGCTCTTAGTTATAACGTAACCTAACGACAATCTTTATGAGATCCCATTTTGTTTTTATTGAGGGAGAGGAATAAAGTGATTCATAAAAAAGAGACTAGGATGGCCTTATGTCAAGGGCCTCTGTGAATCACTCTTGGTTTTCGTCGTAAGAGAGAAAAAAAAGCTCTGGAAACCTGAGTCTTTACTCCACTATCTCTCCACACTTCAGCCTGTGTGCCCAGTCTCATTGAAAATATGCAATTATAGTTGGACAAAAGTGGCAGCCGTCTGTGACATTTTGGCTCTTCGCTGTCTCGATAAAATAATTTAAAAAGAAAGCGGTATAAAAATCCAAGCGAGTGAGAAAGAGAGACAGAGCGACGACAGAAAGAGAGAGGAGCTGTGAGGAGAAATGAGCGATAGAGGAAACGGATGATTAGTTTTCTCTCTTTGTGTGTAACACCATAAAAGACGAGCTGGAGCCGAGCCAACGGTCTAACAAGGCAGGGCAGTTTTTCAGGATTAAAGGTTACACCAGGCTAATTATTTCAAAAGGACACCAAAGACATCTGCAAGAGTGTCGTTTTGGAAAAACTCAATGGCACTGGTAACTATTTACCCCGGGGCTGAGCAAGAGCAGCATCTGGTCCAGGAAGCCAACGTGATAATGTGAAATGTGTGAATGTGTTTATCAGATGACCTGCATGCATTCAAAATACATATGCTACAATAGGATATAAACCTGCCATTTGATCGGTAAAAGGGTTTGTTATTTATATGGATAGATATAAATGACTGGTAGAGAAGTAAGCTAAAGACAGACCAAGAGACAGGAAGACAGACAGACAGACCGTCAGACACACAAGGAGTGGTCCCCCAACATTGCTTATTGCTGCTCACATCAGGTCATTGGGGTGAATGCACTGTTTGTATGGGGGAAGCAACTGTGGTACTGTGTGTGTGTGTGTGTGTGTGTGTGTGTGTGTGTGTGTGTGTGTGTGTGTGTGTGTGTGTGTGTGTGTGTGTGTGTGTGTGTGTGTGTGTGTGTGTGTGTGTGTGTGCGTAATGCTGTTGGCCGCGGGCTAAACAGGCGCTGTGGTACGTGGCGAGATGCACTCATCTGCGAGAGAGAGAACAGATTAGGGCACAGTAAAGGTTGGGCCGCACATCCCCCTTGCCATCTGAAACACCAAATAAGTGACCGTCAAAAGTGGTGTGCCACATAAAGAGCATGGCTACCCCCAAACAAACCTCCTTCTATCCACCCGCCCGACTGTTGGCTTGAGGGGAACCCCTGACCGTCCCACCCAGGGACTAAAGGCTGAGGCCTGGGTAGCTGCGCCCGGGACAAATGGGTGTCTGGATGGGACCGCAGGGTGGCTTGGCTGGTTTGTCAAATCTCCTCGGTAGACCTCCACCAGGACTTCCATTACAGAGAAGCCAAAGGCTGGGACCACACTGTGTATTTGTGTGTGTGTGTGTGTGTGTGTGTGTGTGTGCGCGTGTGCGTGTGCGTGTGGGTGTGGGTGTGCGTGTGCGTGTGTTAGTGCTGTTACATGAACTAACAGCGGTGATCTGCAGAAGTGAAACTAACAGACAGGAGGTCAAACAAATACAGGAACTCCAGAGTTTATTGACTCCCCGAAACTGAGAGAGCATGGCCTCCCCTTCATCATCAAGCCCATGGCCGTTCAGACTGGAAGCCTTCTCTTTATATAGCTGGCAGTGCACCGTCGCCTCGGCGCTCAGATGGAACCGAAACACACGTGGCAGATCCTGCCGAGCGAGACGGAGTGAGGGGCAGTCCTGGGCTGCTGTGAATCGCTTCCTTAAAGGAGCCGGTGGTAGGATTTAAAAGCTATCCTTTTGTGTGTAATTTGTTGACCTGTTGAAATTATGTAGCCATCCGTCAGCACCTCATTGGGGAAATGCGCTTTGAGAATATCAGTTTCGAGTTGACTGCGCCTGCTTCTGTATGAGACAATTTCGATTTTTCGGATCACTCCCTGCTCATTTCTGACCAATAACCAATATCATCCCTTAATGGTGAATGTAGGGAGGAAGCAAAGAAGTAGGTGATGTTTATTTGGCTTGTTTAATTTCTAAATATTTCTCTCTTATGCACTTTCTGCTGCCTCTCTATACAACTCTTAAATCCTACCTACAGCTACTTGTCTAGGGGCAAGAATGGATCAATCTTGTGACCTCTGGGGTCGAAGCAACCCTAAAGCACTCAATCAAGGTGTATTTGCAGCAAATGCCAATGTTGTGTGTTACTCTCACACTGTGTAGTATTCACTGTGCAACACATGATGAAAACAAACACACCATGAAGGACACAAAATTGGCCAGGTGTTTGTGTTTGTGCCTGTACATACATTAAGTCTTTATCCTACTGTTTCACCTCTTTTCCCTTAATCTCTTTACCCATCCCTCCCCCTCTCTCTCTCCCCCTCTCTCTCTCCCCCTCTCTCTCTCTCCCTCCCCCTCTCTCTCTCTCTCTCTCTCTCAATGTCTTCTTCTTCCTCCATAATTTATATTTTTTGCTGCATATGAAGCAGTCATCAATCACTTCATACCGACTCTGGCTTGAGCTGAACACTCTCTCTCCCCCTCTCTCTCTCTCTCTCTCTCCCCCTCTCTCCCCCTCTCTCTCTCTCTCTCTCTCTCTCTCTCTCTCTCTCTCTCTCTCTCTCTCTCTCTCTCTCTCTCTCTCTCTCTCTCTCTCTGAGTTATAATGGGATGATGGGATGTTTGGGGAGACGGACGGGGAGTTGGGTTCTCAATTGGAAGCTTCTCACTCGACCGCAAGCACCTCCTACAGACATTCATCTCTCTAAACAGTCACGGCCTAAGAGGCATTGACCCTCCCTCACCTCATCCTCCTTCAACAATCTCTCTCACCACTCCCATATGACCACACACACACACACACACACACACACACACACACACACACACACACACACACACACACACACACACACACACACACACACACACACAGGTACAAACAACATAAATATACACACTTAAACAACCCCCCACAGACAGACAGACAGGAGTGTTAATGCATAATGTGAATGTACACACTCTGCCCCCACTGGTGCATTTATTTATTCACAATGCAAACACATGGCTGTGTACACATACACACACGCACACAACCACACATGTGAACAAAGAAAAACATTAACTTATGGCCAAACACACACATATGCATGCTCAAACACAAACACCTACACAAATGAACATAAATACACACAGCCAAAATATAAACCCTGTTTCACAACGGGAAGTACAGTAATAGAGACCTGCACGATCCTCACAGACGTGACAGCCTTTATCTTTTGATTGAGGAAAACAAACAGACACAAAGTAGACTACTAGCTGAACACACACACTGCGCAGTGCGGTGGCTTTGCTATGGTGTCCTACACAATGTCAGGCTTAAACAAAACAAACTCCACAACTTTCCTCCACATTGATTCATTTTCCAACGACTGGCACCAGAACCTTGGCATCTATGCTTTCCTCTCTCTGTCAGATGGTGTCTCTTCCTGCTTCTATCGTTTCAGCTCCATGACTGTGAGCCTCTCTTTCCAGGCAAACCCTAAAGCAGTGGGTCGTCTGTCGGCCAGCCCTCCTCATCACGTTGGATAGAGAGAGAGAGAGAGAGAGCACAAAAAGCCCCCTAAGAAGAGCCAGGCCCCAAATGTGAGACAGAGACAGAGAGAGAGAGAGTGTGTGGAGTGCAGCTCATCCACAGTGGATGTAAATCACCGGATTATTGGTTTTATGAGCGTGGCCCGTGTGAAAATAATTGCTAATGTTCCAAGAGTAACCAGTGGAAAGGTGCTTAATGGGGCCATTCATGAAACTCTGATTGCGATACATGGAACGTATCCAGGCCTCGCCCCGATGGGGGTTTTACCGCCGCTCGTAAACGCGGCCCAGTCGGTTTGGCTGTGGCAGGAATTACAATCAATGCTGCTGGGTGAGAGAGTGAGAGACAGAGACAGAGACAGAGACAGAGAGAGACAGAGACAGAGACAGAGACAGAGACAGAGAGAGAGAGAGAGAGAGAGAGAGAGACAGATAGAGAGACAGATATGATACACTATGTAACATATATAGGATGCACACACACACACACACACACACACACACACACACACTGTATAAATACTGTATATCAGCGCATGAGAAAGCCTATCCATATGCTCAACTATCTTCCATAGATGATGACAAGCCCCAAGCAGTTAGGCTGTCATCAGCCTGACAGCATGACACATGCACCAAGCCACGTTAGCACAACAAGCTACGACCACACACACACACACACACACACACAGATACAATCCCCTGTATATACTGTACATGCAAGCTCACATTGATGTGGCTGACTTTAGCCCACGCTAGCTGGAGCTGTCTGCTCCACTGCTCATCATAACAGAGATATCACCTGCTGTGGCCTCGGACATGAGGGAGAGAGACATATATCGGAGGAGAGAGACATATATCGGAGAGAGAGAGAGAGAGAGAGAGAGAGAGAGAGAGAGAGAGAGAGAGAGAGAGAGAGAGAGAGAGAGAGAGAGAGAGAGAGAGAGAGAGAGAGAGAGAGAGAGACAGACAGACAGAGTGAGAGAGAAAGAGAGAGAGCGAGAGAGACAGCGGTAGAGAGGGAGGTTTCTGGCCTCAGCTCTAATGATAAACCGCTGCTTGCCTGTCTTTCAAGCCTCACCACATCTTTGGTCTGCCCTATTCCCATCCGCTCACCAGGAGCCCACAAATAGCCAATTGGCCGTCCTCATGGCCCCCGTAACCATGCAGGCATGCATGGCCGAGCCTGCTCATTTTCCACGGCTCGCGTGTGTGTGTGCCGGCGAGTTGTGTAGTTTGTGTGCAACGAGATTAGGAGGTAGCGATTTTTGTGTTTTGTGTGTGCGTATATGAATGTATGTGTGTGTGTTTTTGTCTGCACGCAGGTCATAAACATCTACACATGGCATGTGAGTTGCCTTGTGGTTTTGTAGGCTACTGGGTGAGTGTGTCGGTCAATGTTTATTTTTTTAACGTTTGTGGGTGCATATATTACAGTATGCCTAACATGTACGCCTTTCTCAGTCAGACAAATTCATACACACACAGACACAAACTGACATTATGCGTCTCACAGAACTTCCTGGAACACACCGCTACATCTTGTGAGCACATGAAATTAGCCACATTATTTTTCACTCCATTTCACACCACCACCATTTTGTCCCCTCTCTCTCTCTCTCTCTCTCTCTCTCTCTCTCTCTCTCTCTCTCTCTCTCTCTCTCTCTCTCTCTCTCTCTCTCTCTCTCTCTCTC